>NW_012267467.1:460416-499279 GCF_000151885.1 Dipodomys ordii
CGTTTCTTGGTTTCTTTTGTTTCATTCCAGGAGAGCAGCAACTTAGTTTAATAATGTGCACATGACTTAAATTATGTCTGTCATATAGGAAGTCAGTTTGTTGAATTAGTGCCAAATGAACTTCCTGAAATAAGTTTACTAGCAGAAAATTAACTGCCTTGGGTATGTATGTAAGTTCATAGTTTTAGGAAGGAGTTGAAACAACATTGTGGTTGCTGTTCAGTTCAGGGTTGAAAAGCTACATAAATTGGTATGCTATGAAAATGTGGAACAGACAGGTTTTTTTTTTTCTTTGTGCCAGTCCTGGTGCTTGAACTCAGGGTCTGGGTGCTGTACCTTAGCGTCTTTTGCTTAAGGCTAGTGCTCTAAAACGTGAGTCACAGCTCAGCTTCTGGCTTTTTTGGCAGTTAGTTGGAGATAGGAATCTTATAGTCTTTCCTGCTCAGTCTGGCTTTGAACTGTGATCCTCAGCTCTCAGCCTCTTAAGTAGTTAGGATTACACATATGAGCCATCAGCTCCCAGCCAGAGATACCTTTTTCTTTTTGGTCAGTTGTAACACTTGAACTCGGGGCCTAGGCACTATCTCTGAACTCTTTTGCTCAAGGTTAGTGCTCTACCACTTTGAGTCATAGCTCCATTCCTGTTTTCTGGTGGTTAGTTGGAGATAAGAGTATGACAGACTTTCCTTCTTGTTCTGGCTTTGAATAATAATCCTCAGATCTCAGCCTCCTGAATAGGTAGAATTACAGGTGTGAGCCACCAACACCTGGCTTAGAAAGATATACCTTTTTAAAAGAAAACCTTTAAATTTGAGATGTGCCATACACATAAAAAATTATAACTTGGTGAAAAGTCACAAAGTGACCACACATTGAGTGGCTTCCTTAACTGATTTTTTTTTTGCGGGGTTGGTTTTTTTTATCTCTGATGGTGCTTTATCACTTGAACCATGCCTCACATCCAGCTTTTTAACTGGTTAATTGGAGATAGGAGTCTTGTCCACAATTCTCAGATCTCAGCCTCCTGAGTAGCTCAGATTGTTGGTGTGAACCACCTATGTTTAGCCTTAACTGTTGAGGTGTAATACATGGAAGAGTGAGAGAGGTTTGAAGTCATCTTATCTCATTGTGTTAGATATCTTCTAGGGCCTACTGCCCAGCATGATTAGTGCTAGCAGCTTGTGACTTTTGGGCACTTGAAATGTGGCTATTGTAACTAAGGAACTGAATTTTTTTTCTGCTAGTGATATTTATCTATTTTATTTTTTTTTAAATTAAATTGATGTACAGAGGGGTTACCATTTCAAGTCACATAATTACATTTCTTCTTGGATACTGTCATGCTGTCCTTCAGTCTCTCCCAGTTTATTTTATTTATTTATTTATCTTGTTGATCATGGGGCTTGAACTCTGGGCTTGGGCTCTGTCCCTCAGCTCTTCAGCTCAAGGTGAGCGCTCTACTGCTTGAGCCATAGAGCCACATTCCAGCTGTTTTGAATAGTTTATTGGAGATAAGAGTCTTCAGGAGTTTCTTGCCTGGCTCCCTTTGAACGCAATCCTCAGATCTCAGCCTTCTGAGTAGCTAGGATTACAGGCTTGAGCCATCAGTGCCTGGTGTGTACTACATTTCTTTATCTACTCATCTACTGTAGGGCATCTGAGCATCTGACTATTGCAAATAGTAAATAGTGCAGTAATGAACATAGATATCTTGACTTGTAATGTATTAGTTAGATGTCTAAAAGTGGTATGGCTGGGTGGTAGGGTGGTTCTATGTTTCTGTGTTGTTTTTTGTTTGGTAATGGGGCTTGAACTCAGTCTCTGTACTGTGCCTAAGCTTTTTTGCTCCAGGTTAGCATTCTTCCACTTGTGAGCCACAGCACCATTTCTGGTTTTCTGGTCGTTTATTGGAGATGGGAGTCTCATGGACTTTCCTGCTTGGGCTGGCTTTGAGCTGCAATCTTCAGATCTCAGCTTCCTGAGTAGCTAGAATTACAGGTGCATGCCTGGTGCCTGGCTGTTCTATGTTTAGTTTTTTGAGGAATCTCCACAAACTGTCATCCAGAGTGGCTATACTAATTTACTTTCCTACCAACGGTGCAATAGGAAGAACTGTGTTTTTAATGTTGATTTTAAATGTTACTTTAAGTATTTAAAAAACCACTATATATGTTTGAAACAAGTTAAGCATATGAATCTATTTGTTTTTTCCTGTGGTGATACTGGGGTTGAAATCAGGGTCTTGAGTACATATGGCTTGTTTGCTTGCTCAGATGGCATTCTATTACTTGAGCCACACCTCCAGTCCTGTTTTTTTGTGCTGGTGTTGGAGTTTGAACTCGGGTCCTTTAGCTTTTTTGCCTGAAAGCTAGCAGTGCTTTATTCACATGAGCCACAACTCTTACTATTTTTTTTGGGGGGTGGTCATGAGGCTTGAACCTGGGGGAAGGGATGCTCTCACTGAACTCTTTATTGCTCAAGGCTAATGCTGTACTACTTTGAGCCACTGCACTACTTGTGTTTTTCTGGTCGTTAATTAGAGATAAGCATCCCATGGACTTTCCTGTCTGGGCTGGATTTGAACTGCGATCCTCAGATCCCAGCCTCCTGAGTAGCTAGGATTACAGGTGTCAACCAGTGCCCAGCCTAATTCTATTTGTTGTAGTTAAGATCTCATGGAGGGCTGGGAATAGTGGTACAGTGCTTGTCTACCATGTATAAAGCCCTGGGTTTAGTTCCTCAGTACGTCATAAACAGAAAAACTGGAAGCGGCGCTGTGGCTCAAGTGGTAGAGCACAGAGAGACTCAAGGACAGTGCCCAGGCCTGAGTTCAAGCTTCAGTGCCAGCAAAACAAAAAAAAAAACCCAAACATGTATGTAGTCATATTTTATTAATCATCACATATCAAATAAGCATTGTGTGAAGCACCATTTATGAGAAGACAGTGAGAAATAAAAGGTGGTATTGATGTCTTAAATTGAGGAACTGTAAGTTCTGGAAAGAGACATAGACAAATGAAACACTCAGAAGCAGAACTGGTTTTAGTAATATGTATCATCGTTGAAGATACTGATTTTTGGAATGTGAGGAAGGTAGTAAATCTTAACTGGAAAAGCCTGCAAAGAAAGTTTTCAAATGTTAGGGGGGGGTGTGTGTGATGTGTGTGTGTGTCTGTCTGTGTGTGTGTGTGTGTCTGTGTGTGTGTGTCTGTGTGTGTGTGTGTCTGTGTGTGTGTGTGTCTGTGTGTGTGTCTGTGTGTGTGTCTGTGTGTGTGTCTGTGTCTGTGTGTGTGTGTCTGTGTCTGTGTGTGTGTGTGTGTGTGTCTGTGTCTGTGTGTGTGTCTGTGTGTGTGTCTGTGTCTGTGTGTGTGTCTGTGTCTGTGTGTGTGTGTGTGTCTGTGTGTGTGTCTGTGTCTGTGTGTGTGTCTGTGTCTGTGTGTGTGTCTGTGTGTGTGTCTGTGTGTGTGTCTGTGTCTGTGTGTGGCCAAAAGCCTGCAAAGAAAGTTTTCAAATGTTAGATAAATGTGTGTGTGTGTCGTGGGGCCAAAAGCCTGCAAAGAAAGTTTTCAAATGTTAGATAAATTTTTGTGTGTGTGTGTGTGTGTCGTGGGGCCTGAACTCTGGGCCTGGGCACTGTCCCTCTGCTCTTCAGCTCAAGGCTAGCATTCTACCACTAGAGCCTCAGCCCCACTTCTGGCTTTTTCTGCTTATGTGGTGCTGAGGAATCCGAACCCAGGCCTCATTGCATGCAAGGCAAGCACTCTACCACTGAGCCACCTTCCCAGTCCCCATCAAATGTTATATTTTAAACCAAGCTTTAAGGATTTGTGAAAGAAGAATTATCTCTAGCAGATAGCTTTTTGAACAAAGAAGTTAGGAAAAGTTAACAAGTGAAAGTGCTACAGAGGAGTGTTTCTGTTTTTGTTTTTTTCTTTTTTAGATAATGCCTGTCTTTATAAAATACTTGTTGATAATGTAATTTTATGTATGATATGTTTAAGTTTATTTTATTTTCAGGCTTCAAAAGATTCTTCTATCATGGAGGCTGATAAAAAAAGGAAAAGCAGGCTAACGGTCAAAGGAATCAAAAGAAAGAAAGAGGATCTTCAGGAAGTAGATGAAGAAATAATAGCTGTCTTACAAAAGAAAGGTGAGATACTGCTCTTTTTTTTTTAATTGTCACTGTAAAGGTGATGTTCAGAGGGGTTACTAGCTCATAAGTCAGGTAATAAGTACATTTCTTTTTGGACAATGTCTCCTCTTCTGTCGCTGTCTCTGAGTTTTTCCCCCTGGTCTCCTCCCACAAGTTGTATAGTTCATTTTCAACATAGTGTCTACTGAGTATCACTGCTGCATTTATTCACCCTTTGTCTCTTTCTGCGCCCTCCTCACCCTCCCAAATACAGATAAAAGAACAAACGACAAAAAGAAGGAAAAAAAAACCTCGTTTCATTTCAAAAAGTACTATTTTATATGATCAGAAGTGCATAGGCATTGCATGTTTGTGTTCCTCAAAGGAGTACCCTCCTCTAGACTCACTGTGTGTGAATGCCTAGAGTCTTGTATAATTTATTTTGTATTTTACATCTAGCTTCTGCGTATGAGAGAAAACATGTGCCTTTTGTCTCTGATCTTATCTTGTCTTACCTCACTTAATATGATTTGTTCTAGGTCCATCCATTTCCCTGGAAATAACTGTGTAATGGCTGTTGTAAAATTCCATTATGTATAAGTACCACATTTTTTTGGATCCACTCATTTATTTTAAGCTATTTAGGCTGTTTCCATAACTTTGCTATTGTGAATAGTGAGTACACCAGTGAATGTGGATGTGCAAAGTGTCTTTACAGTATCCTGGCTCGCGATGTTCTGGATGTGTGCCTAGGAGTGGATGGTTGGGTCATCTGGAAGATCTGTGTTGAGTTTTTGGAGGAACCTCCAGATGGCTGTCCAGAGTAGTTGTACTAGTTACATTCCACCAACAGTGCAACAAGGTTCCTTCCTCCCCACAGTCCTACCAACATACGTTGCTATTCAAGTTCACAGTGCTAGCCAATCTAACTTGGATGAGGGGGAATCTCAGAGGTTTGATTTGCATTTCCTTTATAGCTAGAAGTACTGGCCATTTCCTCATGTTTCTTTGCCTTCTTTTTTTTGGGGGGGGGCAGTCCTGGGCTTCTTTCGCTCAAGGCTAGCACTCTACCATTTGAGCCACAGTGCCATTTCCAGCTTTTTCTGTGTGTGTGGTACTGAGGAATTAAACCCAGGGCTTGCATGCAAGGTAAGCCACTAAGCCACCTTCCCAGCTGTTCTTTGCCATTCTTACCGCTTTTTTTAATATAGCAATTTTTTTTTTTTGGTCCAGTCGTGGGGCCTGAACTCTGGGCCTGGGCGCTGTCCCTCAGCTCTTCAGCTCAAGGCTAGTGCTCTACCACTTGAGCCACAGTGCCACTTCCGGCTTTTTTCTTTCTGCTTATGTGGTGCTGAGGAATCAAACCCAGGGCCTCAGGCATGCAAGGCAAGCACTCTACCACTGAGCCACCTTCCCACCTTAGCAATTTTTTTTTTATTGTGATTAAGTGATTACATAAATTTCACAAATTTCACAGTATTGTGAGATAGTAATACTTAAAGTTACAAACACATTCTAACCTTTATGGGGCAAATTGTCTTTATTGGGGTCTATAAAATTTATGAATTCTATGAGCTTTGACAGTACAGTTATTTCTTCCACATCGGGTGATCTGTACATTTCTTTCCTTTTGCTTAGTGTCAGCTGTTCTCTCTTTCCCGCTCATTCCCTCCCTCCCATTGCTGCCATTGAGTTGCTTAGTTCATTTTGATCAATGACCAGTGCAGCTGATGGGTCCTGTTGTTGTATGTTTTCCCCTATTTCCCTCTGTTTCTGTGTCCTCCTCCTAGTTTCCCTCAGATGAGCACATACATACCATATATGTGATCAGCATCATGGGGTCATTTAGTAATGATACCACCAGATGAGTGGAGGTCCTTTATTTCTTGAGTCTTGTTTATTTTGTCATATCTCCTTATGTTTTGGATTTAATATCCAAATTTAATATCAGTGAGACCATGTGCCATTTGTCTCTTTGCTCTTGGCTTACTTCACTCAACGTGATTTTTTCTCGTTCCATTCATTTCCCTGTAAATGCCATTATTTTGTCCTTTCTAATGGCTGCAAACTGTTCCATTGTATATAGGTACCACAATTTTTGGATCCATTCATCTGTCGTGGGGCATCTGGGTTGTTTCCATATCCTAGCTATTGTGAACAGTGCTTTAATGAACATGGAGGTGCACGTGTCCTTGTCTCTTGGTTCCTGTTGCTCAGGGTAGATGCCTAGGAGTGGCATACCTCTTCTTTTGAGAAGTCTTTTTTTCAGTTCCTTTGCCCATTTGAGATACTCGTGGGTAGCAGAGATTGTGCTTGCTTTAGAGTGGTTCTGCTCAGGTCCTTCAGTGTGCAAAAATATGTACTGGAAATACTTTAATATCTAAGGGACTTTTAATTGTGAGCTTATACTGTATTGCTAATGTTTTTATCTCTCTCTCTTTCTACCAGCTAAAGTCAGGGGACTGGAACTACAGAGCTCCAATGTGAAGTTTGAAGATGTTGGAGGCAACGATTCAACATTAAAAGTTAGTTCATTGAAGTGGCACTGTGGTTCAAGTGGTAGAGCGCTCGCCTTGAGCTGAAGAGCTGAAGGACAGCGCCCAGGCCCAGAATTCAAGCCCCATGAACGAAGGGGAAAAAAAAAAGTTCATATTCATGCTTTAATGGACATATTGCTAATCACCTATATAGACAAAGCTTAGCTGTTTGTTTCTTACACTAATTGGATATAGAAAGAGACTGAGAAAATCTGACCTATTTGTGGTATTGAGAGATAAAGTAGTGTATTTTTCTTACTGTTTTTGTCTTAAGAATTACAGGGTCCATAGGAACATGCTTTATGTTACATTCTACTAATAATAATGTTCACTTTATTTTTAGTGTCTACTCTATTTTAGTTGCTTTTCATCATGATAAAGTAGATATTTTTCATTGTTATAAAGTAGACATTTTAGTTTGGTAAGGAGAAGTACAATTGTTTTGTTTTGTTTTTTTGTCGGTCCTGGGGCTTGAACTCTGGGCTTGGGCGCTATCCCTCAGCTCTTCAGCTCAAGGCGAGTGCTCTACCACGTGAGCCACAAGCCACTTCCAGTTTTCTGAGTGGTTTATTGGAGATAAGAGTCTCAGGGACTTTCCTGCCACTGACACCCAGTGAGAAGTACAATTATTATTGATAAAGCTCTACAGTAAAGAACCAGAGCCAGGCTGGGCTGGTGGCTCACTCCTGTAATCCTAGCTACTAAGGAGGCTGAGATCTGAGGGTCACAGTTCAAAGCCAGCCCAGGCAAGAAAGTCTGTAAGACTCTTTTTTTTTTTTTTTTTAGAGGTCCGGTTGTGGGGTTTTTTTTTTTTTTTTTTTGAGAGGTCCGGTTGTGGGGCCTGAACTCTAGGCCTGGGCGCTGTCCCTCAGCTCTTCAGCTCAATGCTCTACCACTTGAGTCATAGTGCCACTTCCGGACTTTTTTCTTTTTGCTTATGTGGTGCTGAGGAATCAACCCAGGGGCCTCATGCATACAAGGCAAGCGCTCTACTACTGAGCCCCCTTCCCAGCCCCACTGTGAGACTCTTATCTCCAATAAACCACTCAGAAAACTGGAAATGGGGCTGTGGCCCAAGTGGTAGAGAGCTGGCCTTGAGCTGAAGAGTTGAGGGACAGTGCCCAAGCTCAGAGTTCAAGTCCCATGACTGACAAAAATAAGAACCAAAGCCAGGATTCAAACTCAAGTCTAGCTTAAAGCCTATTATCTACTCTTGGTTTGGTGTTCTATTCTTGGTTCTCTCAGAGTGAGGAAACATCTCTTATGCTTATATCCTGCTAGGAAGTCTGCAAGGTACTTACCCATATGTGTCACCCGGAAGTGTACCACCACCTGGGTGTTGTGCCTCCTCGTGGAGTTCTCCTTCATGGGCCACCTGGCTGTGGGAAGACATTACTTGCACATGCCATTGCTGGGGTGAGGCTTTCTGACACTTTTTCTGTTGCGATTGCCTTTGTTTTTGTTTTTTTCTCTTAGGTCAATTTAAACCAAACCTAGAATCTTTTAGGAAGAGAATATAGTCAGTGGGAAATGAAACTCTCTCTTACTATTATTTACACAGGGTCTTTGTAGCTCTGATGGCCCAGACTCACTATGTAGCCCAGAATGGCCTTTAACTTGCTTCTAATCCTTAGCCTTCCAAGTTCAGGATTAGAGGTTTGTACCACCACACTCAGGTTTCTTTTCTTTTTTTTTCTTTCTTTCTTTTTTTGGTCAGTTGTGGAGCTTGAACTCAGGGCCTGGGTGACGTGTCTGAGCTTTTTCCACCCAAGACCAGTGCTCTACCATTTTGAGCCACAGCACCTCTTCTGGTTTTCTGGTGGTTAATTAGAGACAAAGTCTTACAGACATTCCTGGCCCAGTCTGGCTTTGACCCATGATGCTCAAATCTCAGCCTCCTAAACTAGGATTGCAGGTATTTTCCACCAGGCCCCTGGCCCATTCTTTCCTCTTTCACATGTTATTTGTGTGATTTTTTTCCCCCCCAGAGAATACAGTTATTACACATACGACAAGGTTGGGTGGGAAGGAAAATAATATAGCTGTAAACCACCCTTTTTAAACATAGAGATTGTATTTTAGTCTCCTCCCCTCTACCCATAGTTCTTTTATTACTATTTTTTTAAATTTTTGCTGGGCCTGGGACTTGAACTCTGGGCCTGGGCATTGTCCCTACACTCTTTTTTGACCTCCCCTCCCCCCTAGTCCTGGGGCTTGAACTCAGGGCCTGGGTACTGTTCCTGAGCTGCTTTTGCTCAAGGCTAGTGCTCTACCTTTTGAGATGCAGCTCTGCTTGCTTTTGATGGTTAATTTAGAGATGAGAGTCTCATGAGCTTTCCTGCCTGGACTCTCTTCCAGCCCATCACCCTCAGATCTCAGCCTCCAGAATAGTCAGGATTAGAGGTGTGAGTCAGTGGTGCCCAGTGAGATCAATCATTTAAAAGTGTAATTATTTGGGGAAGTTTGGATAAGAAGATGACTGAGAGGTTTAAAATTGAAAATTTGATCATTCTTTTATGTATTTGCACAGGAACTTGACCTCCCAATTTTAAAAGTGGCTGCTCCCGAGATTGTGACAGGAGTTTCTGGAGAATCTGAACAAAAGCTCAGAGACTTATTTGAACAAGCTGTGGTGAGTCAACTAATGGCTAATGTCAGTTTTCACATTTTAAAGCCCTTTATTTAAGATGTTATTTTTTCATGCAAGTGTTTATTACCTCATTCATTGTCTAGTCTTGTAAACTTGGCAATTTTCTATGTATTGTAATAGATATTAAAACACATTAAATGATGCATATTGGATGTAATATATAAGAAATCAAACATAAAAGATAATGAGGAAGTTGTGTTGTGGCTCAAGTGGTACAATTCTAGCCTTGAACACAGAGAGGCTCAGGGACAGTACCCAGGCTTTGAGTTCAAGCCCCAGCCAAAAAAAAAAAAAAAAAGGAAAGATAATGCGAAGTTCAGGCTGTCATACCCAATGGTTATATGTTTAAAAATATAGTACCTCATGATGCTTTATTCATTTTTACGTTCTTTAACTTAGGTTTGTTTAAACAACTTAGCAATATGAAAAATGATGCATTTATTATTATTTGTTTATGAATGCAACCAAGAAAATACCAGGATAAATTCAGTTTGTATAATTGAACCTGAGAAAAAATTCTCAGATCAGTTATAGATTTAATTTTATGCAAATTATAGTTTGTGTTATTAAAATCTGGAAGATGATTCAAGTTAGGATTATAGTTGGCATGGGTGGCTCATTCCTCTAATCCTAGCTATTCAAAGGCTGAGATCTGAGGATCACATTTCAAAGCCAGCACAGGCAAGAAAGTCCATGTGAGAATCTTATCCCCAAATAACCACTAAAAAGTGGAGCTGTGGAGAAATGGAACTGTGGCTCAGTGGTTGAGCTCCTGTCTACCAAGTGCAAAGCCTCGTACTACCAAAAGAAATGCACAAATAAGCTGGCCAGTGTAGTCACTGCCTAATTAGGACAGTGATTCCTAGCTACTTAGGAGGCTGAGCTCTGAGGATCACAGTTCAAAGCCAGCCCGGGCAGCAAAGTCTGTGAGACTAATCTCTAGAAAACCAGAAGTGGCGCTGTGGCTCAAAGTGATAGAGCACTTGCTTAAAGAGGCTGAGGGACAGCGCCCAAGCCCAGAGTTCAAGCCCCACGACCCACCGAAAAAAAAAAAAAGCTTGAGTATTTTTATGTTGGTTAGAAATACTCAACATTTGTGTAAACTTAAATGTTCAAATTTAAGATTTTAAACTTATTACTTATATTCCTAACATATGGAATATATTTAATGTACAATTTAATTTTAAAAGCATGTGAAAACATCAGTGCAAATGTGCTATCCCAACTATACCTTTTTTTTTCTGTCGGTCATGGGGCCTGAACTCTGGGCCCGGGTGCTGTCCCCCAGCCCTTCAGCTCAAGGCAAGCACTCTACCACTCAAACCACAGCGCCACTTCTGGCTTTTTCTGTTTATGCGGTGCTAAGGAATCAAACCCAGGGCCTAATGCATGCAAGGCAAGCACTCTACCACTGAGCCACCTTCCCATCCCCTATTGCTTTTTGTGTATGTGTATGCTGGTCCTGGGTCTTGAACTCAAGGCCTGGTGTTGTCCCTCACCTTTTTTGCTCAAGGCTATCACTTGAGCCACAGCTCCACTTCAGCTTTTTTTGGTGTTTAACTGGAGATAAAAATTCTCATAGAATTTTCTGCCTGGGCTGACTTTGAGCTGCAATCCTCTAGAGTAGTTTGGGTAACAGGCGCCATCTACTGGCACCCAGCTCCTATCTCTAGGTTCTCTTAAGATATAACAGTCAGAAGTAACATAATGTGAACTGCCTTCCTCGTGGTTATATTTTGGTAAATGGCCCTTGAAGTTTAAACTTTTATATATATATATATATATATGTGTGTGTGTGAGTATGTATATATACACATACATATACACACACACACAGACACTTAGCTATGCATTGATACAGAGAATGTGTTTATAGTTGTTACTGTTTTTTTTTTCCTAGTCAAACGCACCCTGTATTGTTTTCTTTGATGAAATTGATGCTATTACCCCCAAAAGAGAAGTTGCTTCAAAAGATATGGAACGCAGAATTGTAGCCCAGCTTCTAACCTGCATGGATGGTTAGTTTAAGATGATAAATTCATTTTAAGGGTGTATTTCTTAAAATAGTGTAAGTTATTATAAATATATAATCTTCAAAAAGTGAATCTCATTTTTTTTTATAGAATTTCACCATTAACTTAGTATTAAGAATGTATCTTGGGGCTTGGAAGGTGGCTCAGTGGTAGAGCGCTTGCCTTGCATGCATGAGGCCCTGGGTTCGATTCCTCAGCACCACATAAGCAGAAAAAAAAAGCCGGATGTGGTGCTGTGGCTCAAGTGGTAGAGTGCTAGCCTTGAGCTGAAGAGCTGAGGGACAGCACCCAGGCCCAGAGTTCAGGCCCCACGACTGGACCCAAAAAAAAAAAAAAAAGAATGTATCTTGGGGCTGGGAATGTGGCTTAGTGGTAGAGTGCTTGCCTAGCAAGCACAAAGCCCTGGGTTCGATTCTTCAGCACCACATAAGAGGAAAGGCTGTAAATGGTGCTGTGGCTCAAGTGGTAGAGTGCTAGCCTTAGGCAAAAAGAAGCTCAGGCACAGTGCTTTAGGCCCTGAGTTCAAGCCCCAGCACTGGCAAAAATAAAAAAAAGTATCTTGTCATTATCTTTAATTACATGTATATTAATGTTTTGTTTTTTATAGTTCTGGGATTTTACCCTTAGGGATATATCTTAGAATACAGTACATTACATTTACTTCTTTTTAACTGATACCTGATAGTCTTTAACATAGATTTAGTGTATTGACCTTAGGTGTTCTCACATTGATCAATATTGAAGTTTTCAAGTTTTTGTTTTGCATGTGTTCCAAGGAGTATCCTTAAAATTTTGGTTTAAATGTGTTTTTCTATAATTACTAGAAGTTGAATTATTAGAGAATACTCATTTTAAATTTTCATTGGAAATAGCTAATTGCCTTCTATGATGTTGAAGTTTACATTTCTGCCAACATGAGTGTCCATTTTCCAGATACTTGCATATACTCAAAAGTTATTGATTATTTTAAAAGTTTCCAATCTGTTGACATTTACATTTTTCCCAACATGTGTCTGTTTTCCAGCTAGTGCCAATACTCAAAGTTATCAATTATTTAAAAATTTTCCAATCTGTTATGTGTGTGCCAGTCCTTAGTCTTGAACTCAGGGCCTATGTACTGTCACTGAGCTTTTTCTGGTTAAGACTAGCACTCTGCCACTTGAGCTATAGCTCCACCTTTGACATTTTTGGTGCTTAATTGGAGATGAGTGCCATGGATGTTCCTGCCCAGGCTGGCTTTGAAACTGATCCTCAGATCTCAACTCCTGAGTACCTAGGATTCTAGGTGTGAGCCACTGGCACCTGGCTAGTAACATTTTTTTGGTGTGGGGGGGTGTCCGGTTGTGGGGCCTGAACTCTGGGCCTGGGCGCTGTCCCTCAGCTCTTCAGCTCAAGGCTAGCACTCTACTACTTGAGCCACAGTGCCACTTCTGGCTTTTTTTTTCTGCTTATGTGGTGCTGAGGAATCGAACCCAGGGCCTCATGCATGCAAGGCAAGCGCTCTACCACTGAGCCACCTTCCCAGCCCAGCTAGTAATATTTTTTAAATGTGTTATTTACAAAACTCATGGTAGTTCCAAATATGCAAGGTGATTTTTGTTCCTCCAAATTTATATCAACAGACCATTATGGTGCTCATGCCTTTAATCCTAACTACTCAGGAGGCTGAGATCTGAGAATCACGGTTCGAAGTCAGCCCTGGCAGAAAAGTCCCCGTGAGACGCTTATCTCCAGTTAACCACTCAAAAACCCAAAGTTGCACTGAGGTTCAAATGATAAGAGCTCTAGCCTTAATACAAAGAGCATTGATAGTGGCCAGGCCCTGAGTTAAAGCCCACAGCTGACCTTCCCAAAACAATTTATCGAGTACTTGTACAAAGAGGTTCAGTATCTGAGTTTGGAAAAAAAAAAAGCTGAGTCTGACTGGGAATGCAGCTTAGTGGTACAAGACTTGCCTAGCATGCATGAAGCCCTGGGTTTGATTCCTTAGCACTACATAAACAATAAAAAATGGTGAAGTGGCTCTGTGGCTCAAGTTGTAGAGTGCTAGCCTTGAACAAAAGAAGCTCAGGGACAGTCTGGTTGTGAGTATAATGCTTCTTGATCTCATATCTATCTATTTTCCATTATAAAGAAGTTGTACACAGAGGTTACAATTTCATAAGTTAGGTTTGGTTATGCATCTTAATTAATTTCACCCTTCCCATCATTCTCCCCCATTTTCCAAATTATGTATCTATGTATGTATAAGCTCAGGGTCTTGAGCTCACTAGGCTAGTCCTCCACCAGTTCATCTATCCCCCCAGGAGATCCTCCTTTGCTGTTTTTGTTCTGTAGGTAACTGTTTCCTGCCCTTGTCAGTTCTCAACTACGTCTACATCCTGAGCACCTGAGATTATTTATAGGTGCTAGCCACCACATCTGGTTTGTTTTTTGATCATAGTCCTATTGACTTATTTCTTTGTGTGGTTGGCCTCTTAACTGTGATGCTGCTATTTCTGTTTTCCATATTCTTGGAATTACAGGCATGAAATGCTATATATGAGCTATCTCTGACCTTTTGCTCAAGGCTAGCAGTCTTACCACTTGAGCTGCCACTTGGCTTTATCTGTGATTTAATTGGAGATAAGAGTCTGATGGGCTTTCCTGACTTGGCTGGCTTCAAACTGCAATCTTCAGATCTTAGCCTCCTGAGTAGCTAGGATGACAGATGTGAGCCACTGGTACTCGGCCGTCTCCCCCCTCCCCATCTCTCCATCCCCCCTCCTCCCCTCCCCCCTCCCCTCAGTTGTGGGCATTTTACTCAGGGCCTGGTTGCTGTCCCTGAGCTTTTTCACTGAAGACTGCCACTTTGAGCCACAGTGCCACTTCATGATGCTGTTTTTTAACTAAAACGTGAAATCCTTTTATGACTGCTTGCTAGCTAAAGAATATTCTATATAAAGTCTTTATGATTTATTCAGCATCTTAGTTCATTCTTAATTTCTGTGAGGAGCATAATCTCAGACTCCTACTGTTCAGTTCTGATTCAGTCGAGAGAAATAATACTTAGGAAAAATAACTTTAAGCCCTGTCTTCTGTCCATTCCTAAAAGTCTTACCTTAGATTAAGCTAGAGCAGCTTTGACACTTCTGTACCTCATCTGAGACTTTTTCACTATCTTTCTGAAACAACATTGCTCTTGTCCCCAGACCTTGTTCTTGGACTGCTCACCTTCTCTAGATGTGCTATCTCTGTGTAAAAACCTCTCTAATTTCTGCCTCTGTATTAAAATTATATTTGCCCTTTATACTTTGCTGAAATATTATTGAACTTTCCCTTATTCCTCATTTGAAACCCATAATATTGTTATTGGACAAGTATTTCCTGACCACAGAGCAGTCTGTTAAATACCAGAAGACAATAGTAACAGGTTACCCTAAAGGTAAAATAGTCCCTGGAGCAGGTGTTCTTGGGCTTATATCCCCTTCCAGGTTTGCCCTCTAGAGGCCAGATATGTATGGTTGCTTTCTATGCTTCTTCATATATTACATTCTTACTAGCAATTTTTCTTTCTATTGTAGTAGGGGTACTGTGGTTTGAATCTGTCCTTTCTCTTGCTAGGCAAGCATGCTACTTTTTGAACTATGCCCCTAGCTCATAAGCATTTTAAATCTTCACACAGGGTTGTATGTTTCACTATGAGAATGAAACAAAGGTTATTATTGATTGGGCAGGAGTCTTATGTGCCCACTGTAATTTATGGGATGTTCTCAATTTCCCTTAAAATATAATGGAAGCACAGGTGTGAAGCATCTAAAGTTCAGTCTTGTTCTTCATGCTTTGGAGCTGGTAATTGCCACAGCTGTAGTGTGAGTCAGAACAGCTTAGGTGAGAACAGTTACACTTTGGTTTTTATCCTTGTGCATGTGCCATGTTAGCTTTTCTTGCCTATCACTTTCCTTTGCCTTTATCGTAGTGCTTTTTGTTTATCCTATCTATAATTAAGCTTTATAAAATTTGTCTTACACACTTTTTTCTTAATTATTTCCTTAAATCTCAACAAATTTTGAATTAGTGAAACAAAGGTTAATCCTTTATCTTCACAGTTTTTACATATTAGACATTTAATAAATGTTTGCATTATATAAAAAATGCAACATACATTATATATCAATCTTTCAAAATGCATAATATTTTCTCTGTGACAATTAAATCCTACTAGATCTGAATAATATGGCACCTACAGTTCGTGTTCTAGTCATTGGAGCTACTAACCGGCCAGACTCATTAGACCCTGCTTTGAGACGTGCAGGAAGGTTTGACCGAGAAATATGCCTGGGTATCCCAGATGAAACGTCCAGAGAAAGGTATATTCTATCTGTATCTATCTATCTCTCATTATTAAGTAGTTGTACACAGAGGTTAAAATTTCCTAAGTTAGGTTTGGTTATAAGATCAGTTCATCTTAATTAATTTCACCCCTCCCATCATTCTTCCCTATTTTCTTCCACTCCCATCTCTACCCTTAAGTTACTTAGTTAAGTTTTATTTTCATTTTTCTTTCTTGGGGGCTTTTTTTTTTTTCCCGTCAGTTGTGGGGATTGAACTCTGGGCCTGGATGCTCTCCCTCAGTTCTTTAGCTCAAGGCTAGCTCTCTACCACTTGAGCCGAAGTGCCACTTCCGGTTTTCTGAGTGGTATATTGGAGATAAGAGTCTCACAGACTTTCCTGCCTGGGCTGACTTTGAACTGTGACCCTCAGATCTCAGCCTCCTGAGCCACCAGTACCCAGCCTAGCATAGATCTTATTAAGCAGACATTTACCATAATTCTTTGAGGAAAAAGGTTGGATATGTTATAGCCATTTAGCATTTAGTAGATGAATTATTTTATTTCTATTTGTTGGTTTGTTTGAGAGAGGGTTTTACTAGCCCTGGCTGGCCTTGAACTTAATGTAATCTAGGCTGGCCTCAAATTCAGTCTTCCTGTCTTTGTATCCCAATTGCTGGGATTACAAGTGAGTTATATGCTATTGCACCTGTTGAAAGTTTTGTTTTGGGTTTTCTTGAAATGCTGGGGATAAAACCCAGGGCCTTGAACATGCCAGGGAAGTATTATGCCATTGAATTGTACTTCCAACCCTTTATTTGATCCATTGACAGGGATTCCAAGTAAATATATTGAGGGGTTTGGTTTTACCATCAAACTAGAAATCAGATTTTTTTTTCACTTTTTACAGAATACTTCAAACTTTATGCCGAAAAATGAGACTTCCAGAAACGTTCAGTTTTAGTCACTTAGCCCACTTAACGCCGGGCTTTGTTGGCGCAGATTTGATGGCATTGTGCCGAGAAGCAGCCATGTGTGCAGTCAGCAGGGTCTTGCTGAAGGCACAAGAGCAGCAGAAGAGAGATCTTGAGATCGAAGGCTTGTCGTCTGAAGGAGGCCAGGAGGACAGACAAGTCAGAACAGAGTCTAATTCTGACGCACAGGTGCTTTTAAATGTTCTTTGTGTTCTTTGAAATTCAAGAAACGGTCACTATAGTTGAGATCTAGTCCTTTTCTGAAAAACTTTCACTTCTATTACCGTATTGACAACTAGTTATACTTCTTGGTTAAGTAAACTGCAAGTTTGCAGATACAACCATGTCTTGCCTCTAGCTAAAGTCAGTTCTGAAAAATGGTCATGTGAGAATGAAGAGGGACATTTTTCATTTTAAGATCCTTGTTGGAGATTTTTTTTTCTTTTTAAAGTGCAGGGGTTTGAACTCAAGGTCTTGTGCTTGCCACAAGTTTACCACTTGAGGCACGCGCTCTCCTGGCTCTTTTTGCATTGGTTTTTCATTCCATCTTCAGACTATGATCCTCCTCTTTCTGTTAACTTACATTACAGGTATGCCCACCTTGTTTTTTAGTTATGATTGTACTATTTGTTTTGATTGTCTTTTATTTTATTTTTGCCCGTCTTGGGGCTTGAACTCAGGGCCTGGGCGCTGTCCTGTAGCCTCTTTGTGCTCCAGGTTTGCACTCTACCACTTGAGGCATAGTGCTATTTCTGCTTTTTTGAGTAGTTTATTGGTGGTAAGAGTCTCATAGGGACTTTTTTGCTCAGGCTGGCTTCCATCTGCCATCCTCGGATTTCAGCCTCCTGAGACCTAGGATTATATGCATGAGCCACCAGTGCCCAGCTTCTTTTGGTTGTCTGTTAAAAATGTTTCATTAGCATAACTTAATTGTGTAAAGGGTTTCCATGTGATTTTTACAATGTGCATATAGTATACATTGATCATTAATTTTATCTATATTAGACTTTCTTAGCCACCCTACCGCCTCTTTGTTTTTTTTGGTTGGTTATGGGGCGGTCATGGGGCTTGAACTCTGAGCCTGGGCACTGTCCTTGAGCTCTTCAGCTCAAAGCTAAAGCTAGTACTCTCCCATTTGAATCACTGTGCCACTTCCAGTTTCCTGGTGGTTTATTGGAGATAAGCGTCTCACAGACTTTCTTGCCCAACTGGCTTTGAACCGCAATCCTCATATCTCAGCCTCCTGAGTAGCTAGGATTATTGGCATGAACCACTACTTCCTTGCTTTCCTGGGCTCTTTTGCTTCAGGGTAGTTTGAGCCACAGGTCTACTTCCAGTTTTCCATTGGTTAATTGGAGATAAGCGTCTCACAGAATGTTTCTATTTGGGCTGGCTTTGAACCACCACCCTTAGATCTCAGCCTCCTGAGTAGCTAGCACTACAGCTGTGAGCCTCCAGCGCCTAGCATGTGCTTTCATCTTTATCATCAAAGATAAGTAAGTTGAAAAGATTGTAACTTGCCCAGGGCTATATATAACCTTACCTTTACCGTGCAGGCACTTACTAGGTCCTTTATTTATACATCATTTGGTTTTTCCTTATATATTTTAGAATAACATTTCTGTTAAAAATAATAAACTTGCCAGGTGCCAGCGGCTCATGCCTATAATCATGGCTACTCTGGAGGCTGAGATTCTGAGGATCACAATTTGAAGCCAGCCTGGGAAGGAAGGTCTCCAGTGAAACATGCATGTGTGTGCGCGTGCACACGCGCACACACGCACACACACAACACACACAACACACACACACACGAAGATGAGTCCTGTTTCAGAGAGAAAGAAAATCCTAGTTAGGAGGCTGAGATTTGAGGACACATTTCAAAGCTCAGGGATAGCACCCAAGCCCCATGACTGACTGTAAAAAAATGTAGAATTTACTTATAACATAAGTTATTAGAATAATAATTCTTTTAACTGAGAATGTCCCTTTAATATTATTAAAATGAATGGTAAGATATGAATAGATGGGTATTTCATGATTCTGGACTAGAAAAAAACCCGTTGATTTGTTAACCACAAATACCCTAATTCATCCCAAATTAATTTAGAAGCTTCATTTAATTTTCATCACAATATCAATGATTTCGTTATTATGAGTACACGTAAGCATGAAACTCATTCATTAAGAAGAGTGACTTTGTAAGAAAAGGTCAGAAAATTTTGAAAATAAAAAGCTGGGGAACATACATGAGGCCCATGGATTCTATTCCTCAGCACCACATAAGCAGAAAAAGCTGGAAGTGGTGCTGTGGCTCAAGTGGTAGAGTGCTAGCCTTGAGCTGAAGAGCTGAGGGACAGCGCCCAGGCCCAGAGTTCAGGCCCCACAACCGGCAAAAAAAAAAAGCTGGGGAAGATTGGTTTATAATGTTTAATAGTAAACATTCAACTATAGGATAAAACAAAGAGAAGAGTCAATAATGGCTGGAATTAGACCATGAAACAGAAAATATAGATCTAAAATAAAGTAAAAATTTCATATATATATTTTATATATACATATATACACACACAAATGCATGTGTATATGTGCACATGCATTTGTGTGTGTGTGTAATATATATTGGTACTGGGAATTGAACTCAGGTATTAAAATTTAAAAGTACTTATTTCAACAGATTGACTTAAAAATTTTCCCTCAATTATTCCTTATAAGGATGAGTTGCACAGGCTGCTGGTGTTGCTAAAAGAGCAAGATTTCCTCTCAGAGGACCAGATGCAAGGACTGTGCGTTGAACTGAATGACTTCATTGTTGCTCTAGCCATGGTCCAGCCCTCTGCTAAAAGAGAAGGTTTTGTTACCGTCCCTAACGTGTCATGGGCTGATATTGGTGCCCTGGAAGATATTAGAGAAGAGCTCAGCATGGCAATATTGGTAGGTGTGTCAGCTGCAAAATGTCATTGGGAAATGTGGTTTAAGGGCTAGAAGTGGGTTGGGAAGGTGGCTTTGCCTTGCATCATGAGGCCTGGGTTTGATTCCTCAGCACCACATAAGCAGAAAAGGCTGGAAGTGGCTCAAGTGGTGGAGGTACAGTATTGAAATAATTCATCTTTCTTCCTTTTTTTTTGTGTCTGGTCATGGGGCCTGAACTCTGGGCCTGGGCACTGTCCCTCAGCTCTTCAGCTCAAGGCTAACGCTCTACCACTTCAGCCACAGCGCCACTTCCGGCGTTTTTCTTTTTGCTTATGTGGTGCTGAGGAATCGAACCCAGGGCCTCATGCATGTAAGGCAAGCGCTCTACCACTAAGCCATCTTCCCAGCCCCCTTCATCTTTATTTCTAAAATGTCCTTAGAACTTAAATTCAAGTGTAAGTTCCTTTTGGGCTCCGTTGGTTCACACCTGTAATCCTAGCTACTGATAAGGCTGAGATCTGGGGCTCAAAGCCAGCCTGGCCAGGAAAGTCTATGAGACTCTCCATCTAACCAGAAATGGAAAACCAGAAATGGAGCTCTAGGGTAGAGCACAAAAGCTCAGGGAACAGTGCCTAGGCCCTGACTTCAAGCCCCACTACCAACCAAAAAAGCTTAAGTTCCTCAAGAGCGGAAACTTCTGTTTATCACTCTGTATCTCATCTGGAACAGAAGTAAATGAGGTATTGTTCACCTCGTCAAGCCTTACTGTCAATAGTGAAAATAAGAATGATCATATACTGTGAGATAAATTTTAGTATGCAGTGTCAAGTGGACACCTCTGATGGGTCCCTGATGGTATTTTTTTTCCAGGCACCAGTACGTAACCCAGATCAGTTCAGAGCTCTTGGATTGGTGACTCCAGCTGGAGTCCTCCTGGCAGGTCCGCCTGGCTGTGGGAAAACTTTGTTGGCTAAGGTATAGTACAAGTGTAGCCATGCTCATGTTCAGGTCAATTACAGGCTTATCAATTCTAACACATCTTGTCGGTTGTGGGACTTGAACTCTTGGCTTGGGTGCTGTCCCTGCTCTCTTCATCTCAAGGTGAGTGCTCTACCACTTGAGCCACAACATCACTTCCAGTTTTCTAGTGGTTTATTGCAGATAAGAGTCTCACAGACTTTCCTGCCCGGGCTGGCTTTGAACCATGATCCTCAGATCTCAGCCTCCTGAGTAGCTAGGATTACAGGCATGAGCTACCAGCGCCTGGCTGTGTATTCTGTTTTTTAAATAAGTATTAAATAGCTAAACCATTTGTAGCTAATCTTATTTCTTTTTGGTGTAGTTACTTTTACATTTTTCCCCTTATGTCCTTCTTGATTATTACTTTTTAAAAATATAATTTTATTTAATTTTTTAATATAAATATATAATTTTATTGTTATTATTAAGGTGTTTCACTGAGTGGTTACCATTTTATAAGTCAGGTAATGAGTACAATTCTTTTTGGATAAGGTCATCCCTTCCTTGGCTTTCCTGTCCTTTGCCCACAAGTTGCATAGTTCATTTCCTATGTTGTGTATACTAAATACTAGAACTGCATTTGTTCACCTTTTCTCCTTACATTTTTGCATCCCCTCTTTGCCCCTCCTAAACAGACACATACCAGAAACAAACAAAAAATTCAAAAGCAAAAACACAATAACAACACCACCAAAAATATTTCCTGGTATTAATTTGATAAATAGCAGCTATTTTAAATGTTCAGAGGATTTATGCCTTTGGTTCCTTCCCTTAAAGCTTTACAATTACTTTAAAAACTTTTTTCCATAATGGAAATATAAACAAAAGGATAAAGCATTGTTTATAATCTTCTTTCTACTACTTACTACTGCTTTTTTTTATGGGGGTGGGGGGTCTGGTCGTGGGACCTGAACTCTGGGCCTGGGTGTTGTCCCTCAGCTCTTCAGCTTAAAGCTAGCACTCTACCACTTGAGCCACAGCGCCACTTCCATCTTTTTTCTTTTTGCTTATGTGGTGCTGAGGAATCGAACCCAGGGCCTCATGCATGCAAGGCAAGCACTCTACCACTGAGCCACCTTCCCAGTCCCCCTACTACTGCCTTTGTTTAATTTTTTAGTCCTTCCAGATGATTTTGAGTGTTTAATGCTTCTGGGGCTGGGGTGAGGCAGGAAGTAGAGAAAAGCCTCTTATTTCATGGCAGCCAGGGAAGGAGTTGGAGAGAGAGAGGAAGAGGAAAGAGAGAGGAAGGAAGAGAGAAGAAAGAGAGGAAGGAGCTGAGACAAGATCGATTTTCCCAGGGCATGCTTTCTCCAACTAGACTTCGCCTTCTACTTTCTGCCACCTCTCCATAAATGCTATCCACTTCTGAACTCATGAGCAGATTAATCTGATTGGGTTGCATTCGGCAAGGTCCACCAAAAGCCCATCACCTGCCCACTAAGCCCATAACACAGCCTTTTCGGGGATATTTCATAGCCAAACAATAGCAACAATATGTACATCTGTTTACAACTTCAAGGTTTTTGTTGTTGTTTTGTTTTGTTGTTTGTGGGGTTTGAACTCAGAGCTGTTCCTGAGCTCTTTTGCTCAAGGCTCGTGTTCTGCTTTGAGCCACAGCTCCACTCCTGGAATTTCGGGTGACCAATTGGAACTAATAGTCTTCATAGGTGGTATAGGGAGAGGTGGGGAGAACAGCAGAAGGAATGATCTTGGTCAAGATGCATTTCGCTTATCACCTGTCTTCTGGAATTGAAACCTCCTTATATAACTATTTAGTAAAAAATACTATCAGAACTGCATTATTAGTACTTTAATGTAAATTGTCTTATTTTCATCTTTTTTTGCTATTGATAGGCTGTGGCAAATGAGTCTGGACTAAATTTTATATCTGTCAAGGGTCCGGAATTGCTAAACATGGTAAGTTATTATAATGAAGATATACGGAGGGGTTACAGTTAGCTACTTGCTAATCTGTACCACTTGAAGCATGTCTCTGATCTGGCATTTTGCTGTTTCCTTGGCGTCTACTCGCAGACTTTTTTTTTCTTTCTTTTTTTTTGGTCGGTCATGGGGATTGGGCTTTGTTCCTGTGCTCTTCAGCTCAAGGCAAGCTCTGTATCATTTGAGCCACATTACCACTTCCGGTTTTCTAGTGGTTTATTGGAGATAGGAGTCTCATGGACTTTCCTACCAGGGCTGGCTTTGAATCGTAATCCTCAGATCTCAGCCTTCTGAGTAGCTAGGATCACAGACATGAGCCACAGGTGTGTGGCTTACTCAACAGACTTTTCTACCTGAGTAATTACATACATGAGCCTTAGACATGGCCTACATATTATTGAAAAGTAGATTTACTATCATTTGACCCTAACCTCAGATTGAACTGTTTGTATTTTCTTTTCTTTCTATATGTTCAGTATGTTGGTGAGAGTGAACGTGCCGTCCGACAGGTTTTTCAACGGGCCAAGAACTCAGCACCCTGTGTGATATTCTTTGATGAAGTGGATGCTTTATGTCCCCGTAGATCAGACCGAGAGGTAAGTAGTATAGACTGATAGCTTGGAATTTTCAGATTTTATTTTTACATACTATAAGACTTACAAGTTACAATTCAGATACTTCGTATTAGCGTGTTCCTTAAGAGTACTGAAGAATATTGGAGCTGTGGCAAATGGTAGAGTGCTAGCGTCAAATGGAAAAGCTCAGGGACAAAGGCTAGGTTCTGAGCTCGCTTCAATCCCTGCACATAAATAAACAGGTAAATAATAGAAATGTCAATTACTTTGTTATGTATTGTATATATGTGCATGCGTGTGTGTGTTTTGTGATTGGTTGTGGGGCTTGAACTCTGGGCCTTGGTGCTGTCCCTGAGCTCTTCAGCTCACAGCTAAGTGCTCTACCACTTTGAGCCACATGGGTCCTTCCCATTTTCTGTTGCTTAATTGGAGATAAGAGTCACATGAAGCTGCAGCCTGGCCGTGGCTCACATCTGTAATCCCAGTTACTCAGGAGGCTGAGATCTGAGGATCATGGTTCTAAGCCAGCCCGGGCAGGAAAGTCCATTAAACTCTTTATCTCCAATAAACCGAGTCTCACGGACTTTTCCTCCCTGGACTGGCTTTGATATGATCCTCAGATTTCAGCCTCTTGAATAGCTAGGATCACAGGCGTGAGCCATAGGCACCCAACAATAACTGTATTTTGGAGGTAATGTATGTACATGCTTGTCAAAAAGCTTAAGTATAGAGAGAAAAGAATTTTTTATCCTATTTAGTTCTTTTCCTGGAGTTTGTGTTGTGAGCTGAGGGAATTGCATTTATTTCTTTTTAGACAGGTGCAAGTGTCCGAGTGGTAAATCAGCTGCTTACAGAGATGGATGGTTTAGAATCTCGCCAACAAGTTTTTATTATGGCAGCTACTAATAGACCAGGTAAGAAAGAACAATGTTATAAATAAGCCACCCAAAAAGTTAGAACTTTTGTTATGGTATAATTTACCTTTTATCCTAGTAAAAGAAAGCTAAATTTAGGCTCATTTGATAACCTCTTTGCTTATAGATCAGTAAAGCCTTAGAAAGTTGTTTGTTCTTTTGTTTTTTGTTTTTCTTTTGGTTGGTCCTGAGTCTTGAACTCTGGTCCCGAATGCTGTCCCTGAGCCCTTCAGCTCAAGGTGAGCTTTGTACCACTTGAGCTACAGTGCCAACTCCAGTTTTCTGGTGGTTAATTGGAGATAAGAGTCTCTTGGACTTTCCTGCCTGGGCTGGCTTCGAACCACGATCCTCAGATCTCAGCCTCCTGAGTAGCTAGGATTACAAGCATGAGCTATAGTTTTATTAGAATTTGTGTTTAGTCACTCATCATTGTCAAATTGCTATGAGTCTTTTACATAGTAAAAGTTTTTTAGTGTGTAAATGCTTCTCTGTGCTGATTTGGGCACATCATTAATTCGATTTTCTTTTTCTCTCTCTTTTTTTTTTTTTTTGGTTGGTGGTGGGACTTGGACTCTTCGCCCGGGGCACTGTCCCTCAGCTCTTCAGCTCTACCACTTGAGGCACAGCACCACTTCCAGTTTTCTGAGTGATTTATTGGAGATAAGAGTTTCAAGGGGCTGGGAAGGTGGCTTAGTGGTAGAGCACTTGGCTTGTGTGCATGAGGCCCTGAGTTCCATTCCTCAGTACCACATAAGCAGAAAAAAAAGAAAAAAACTGGAAGTGGTGCTATGGCTCATGTGGTAGCACGCTAGCTTTGAGCTGAAGAGCTGAGGGACAGTGCCCAGCACAAGAGTTCAGGACCCACAACCAGACCCCCCCCCACACACACACAAAAAAAAAAAGTTTCACGGACTTTCCTGCGCAGGCTGGCTTTGAACCACAATCCTCAGATCTCAGCCTCTTGAGTAGCTAGGATTACAAGAGTGAGCCACAAGTGCTTGGCTGTAAATTTCATTTTTATATGGATGTATTTTAGTGAACAGAAGGCTTTTCATTTCAGTAGTTTCCAATTTGCCTTCTTTTTTTGTTTATGTGTGCAGGTCCTAAAGCTTGAACTCAGGGTCTGGGTGCTGTTACTGAGCTTTTTGCTCAAGGTTAGTGCTCTACCATTTGAGCCACCACTCCCATTTCCAGCTTTTTTTGTGTGCTTAGACTTTCTTGCCCAGGCTCGCTTGAATCAGGATCCTCAGATCTCAGCCTCTTAGGTGTGAAACATCAGTAGTTGAATTACCAGCTTTTATTTTTCCTAAAACACTCCTCCTTTTATTTTTTTTGTTAAGTACATTTTATTTATTTAAAATATAATGTCACAGTTGTTAGGAGCGTGTTGTGCTGAGGGGCTGTATTCATCAGTTAAGTCATGAGTACAGTTCTTTTTGGGGGCAGTAGAAACCCTTCTTGTTACCCCAGTTCTACCCTCCCATCCTTGCCCACTAGTTGTACAGGTCATTTTTCCACATAGTGTATACTGAATAGTATGATTGGTTTTATGTACTACATAGACTGTAAAGCTGTTGTAGTTCACTTACTTAAGACTCAATTCTCTTCTTTAGATATCATTGATCCTGCAATTCTGCGCCCAGGCCGCTTGGACAAAACACTCTTTGTGGGTTTGCCATCCCCAGCAGATCGGCTTGCCATTTTAAAAACTATTACAAAAGTGAGTAAATGAAATGACAGTTTTCTATGTATATACATTTTTTGTTTTTATTTTTAATTTTTATTTTTTTTCCAGCCTAAAGCATGAACTCAGGATCTTGGTGCTGTCCCTGAGCCTCTTTGTGCCCAAGGCTAGGTCTCCACTACTTGAGTCACAGTGCCACTTCTGTTTTTTTTCTGAGTAGTTTAATGGAGATAAGAGTCTGGGGTGGTTGGGGGCGGGGGGGCTGGGAAGGTGACTCAGTGGTAGAGTGTTTGCCTTGCCTTGGTTCAATTCCTCAGCACCACATAAGCAGAAAAGGCCAGGAGTGGCGTTGTGGCTCAAGTGGTAGAGCGTTAGACTTGAGCTGAAGAGCTGAGGGATAGCGCCCAGACCCAGAGTTTAGGGCCCATGACCAACAAAACAAAAAACAAAGGAGTCTTACCGGACTTTTTTGTCCAGGCTGGGTTTGAACTGCAATCCTCACAACTGTGAGTTACCAGTGCCTGGCTATGTTCTTGTTTTTAAATAGATAGTTCAGCAGGTCATAATTTAGAATGTTAATTACTTCCTTTCTGTAGCTTTAAGTTTTTGTCAGGTACATGGCTCCCAAAGATGAAAGAAAGTAATCTGTGTTTGATCACTGAACAGACTGTCCCATTTTCATCTTCCATCTGCTTAGAATAAAGGTAAACTACATGAGGGATAGCTGAAGTTAGTCAGCTAATATATTTGAAATAGCACTGTAATTATATTTTTTATGTCTTCTGACCTTTGACTATCATAACATATTTCCTTCATTTGAAATTTCAGTGGTATTAGACAAAATTGTTAGAGTTTAGACCAATGGGTGAATACTTGGTAACCCTCTTTGAAAGTTAAAACTAGAAGAAAAAAGAAAGGGTAATAGAAGATTAACCAAAGTGAAGTAAAGTATAAAAATAGTTATGGTCACAAAATTTATCCCTGATATGATGTGTGCCGTGAAGACGCTAAGAGACACGAAACATGGCCCCAGCCAGGCACTGGTGGCTCACACCTGTAACCTAGCTTCTAAGCTCTGCGTATATCCAATAAATTATCAAACTGGAACAGTGGCTCAGATGCTAGAAAAGCAGCTGTTCAGAGACAGCACCCAAACCCTGAATTCAAGCCCTAGGACTGACACAAGGAAAAACAAAAACATGGCCCTTAGAAAAATGAATTCACTACACAAACAGGAGGAGGAAGAGGAGAGGAGAGAAGACAATGATAATATCATAGCCCCTAACTGTGAAGGGCTTGGTTTAGATGAAAATATGAATGTTACTAAACAACAAACATTCGTTTATTCTTGTGGAGGAGAAATCAGATTTCAACTACTTAAATAACAAGCCAAGTGCTGATGACTCATTCCTGCAATCAGCTAAGATCTTGGATCAAAATTCAGAGCCAGCTGGGCAGGAAAGTCTGAGATTTTTTTATCTCCAGTCAACAACCAAAAAAATCCTTATGCAAAAAGCTAAGAGATAGTGCCCAGGCTGTTCAAGCCCCAGTTCTGTGGGGGGAAATGTAGGTAAGCTTGGGTCTTTTTTTTTTTTTTTTTTAATGGTACTGGGTTTTGAATTCAAGCCTTACACTTGGTATACAAGTTCTCCACCACTGGATCACACCTGCAGCTCATGCTCATGGTTTTTTTTATTTTTTATTTTTTTTTATTTTTTGGGTCCAGTCGTGGGCCTTAACTCTGTCCCTCAGCTCTTCAGCTCAAGGCTAGTGCTCTACCACTTGAGCCACAGCACCACTTCCGGCTTTTTTTTCTTTTTTTCTTTTTGCTTATGTGGTGCTGAGGAATCGAACCCAGGGCCTCATGCATGCAAGGCAAGCACTCTACCTGAGCCACTTTCCCAGCCCTCATGCTCATGTTTTTAAAGCCCCGATGAAAGTATTTTTCATCTCTCATTTAGGATGGCACCAAACCTCCACTGGGTCAAAACGTAAATTTGCAAGCTATTGCTGGTGATCCTCGCTGTGATTGCTATTCGTGAGTATTCATGTCTCAGATCTGTTAACCTTCTGGGGCATAATGTCTAGAAGGAACGGGAATGATACCCATTTTCCTGAAAGCTAGAAAGGTTAAATAAAATGTCTTATATGGCATCTGTCTCGTACTGTACTTGTTCCTTTTCAGAGAAGGCTCTGCCATGAACGCTCTGAAGGAGTTCTAGGAGTAGGTTGTCTAGTCCTGTGTTGCCTGCTCAACCTGCCCTGACCTATTGCTGCTCTTCACAGATTGCTTCTTTCATAATATCTGAACAGATGTGTCCTGGCTGGCTGCCACATTGTCCTGATTCATCTCTGTGACAGAGATTGATCTGTCTTTATGCTTTCATGTTTGTGGTTGTAGGGTTTTTTGATTGATTGTTTCCTGGGTTTTTTGTTTCATCTGTTTTACGTAAATTTATTGGTTAACATTACCAATTTTGGGACACAAGGAGGGAAAGAAACTCAGGTTTAACTCATACATGTCATTGTTTACCCTTGGTGCTCACAGTACCTCGAAAGCAAACCCAAATAATGCGGGACTTTCCACAGCCATGTATTTCACAGCCACATAACTCAAATAAGTCAGTGTTTTCAAGACAGTGTAAATTTACATGTAAGAACATATTCTTAGGCAGTAGTACAAGGTACTCAATTACTCTTGGTTCTGATAGAGAAATTTTGTGTAACCATCTTCACACGGATAATATGGGAGCATGCCTAGTATGTTGGCTTTGGTCTCCATTGCTTTCACATGCAGACATCTAGCTCATTGAGTCTGTGGTGCTCTGCCCCTTGTTGCGTGGGTATGCTCCATGCGTGCTCCTAGAGCAGTGGAGCAGTGACACTCTTGAATGAGAGGCAATGGTTAGCCTCTGGGGCAGGGCCTGTGCAGAGGTCTCCCTTGAAGGAAGAGAACTGATCCATACCACTCTCTGATTAAATGAGCTTTTATTTATTTATTTTAATTAATTAATTTTTTTTAACTCGGGGCCTGGTCACTGGTTCCTAAACTCTTACTTTTTTCTTTTCTTTTTGCCAGTCATGAGGCTTGAACTCAGGGCCTGTGCACTGTCCTTCAGCTCTTCAGCTCAAGGCTAGCTAACACTCTACCACTTGAGCCACAGCACCACTTCCAGTTTTTTCTGCTTAAGTGGTGCTAAGGAATTGAACCCAGGACCTCATGTATGTAAGCAGGTACTCTTTATTTTTGGGGGGGGGTCCGGTTGTGGGGCCTGAACTCTGGACCTGGGCGCTGTCCCTCAGCTCTTCAGCTCAAGGCTAGCGCTCTACCACTTGAGCCTCAGCGCCACTTCTGGCTTTTTTCTTTTTTCTTATGTGGTGCTGAAGAATAGAACCGAGGGCCTCAGGCATGCAAGGCAAGCGCTTTACCACTGAGCCACCTTCCCAGCCCCAAGGCAGGTACTCTTACCACTGAGCCACCTTCCCAGCCTGGTCCCTAAACTCTTGCTCAAGGCTAGCACTCTACCACTTTGAGCCACAGCACCACTTCCTGTTTTCTTCTGGAGAATTGGAGATAAGAGCCTCATGGGACTGGGGATGTTGCTTAGTGGTAGAGTGCTTACCTAGCAAGCATGAAGCCCTGGGTTTGATTCCTTAGTACCACAGAAAAATCCGGAAGTGGTGCTGTGGCTCGAGTGATAGAATGCTAGCCTTGTGCAAAAGAAGCTAAGGGACAGTGCCTAGGCCCTGAGTTCAAGACCCAGGTCTGGCGCAAAAAAAGTCTCATGGCTTTCCTTCCACGGCTGGTTTTGAATTGCAACCCCGATCTCTGTCTCCTGAGTAACTAGGATTACAGGTATGGATCATAGGTGAGTTACTTAATAGCATTTATTTTAGGAACTTTAAAGATTTCCCAGGGATGATAGAGGCAGTTTTGCACCTTTTTTTTTTTTGGTGGTTGTGGGCTTGAACTCAGGTCCTGGGCACTGTCCTTGAACCTCCTGGTGCACAATGCTAGCGCTCTGCCACTGGAGCCACAGCGCCGCTTCTGATAGAGGCAGTTTTGATGGCAGAAACCATTCTGGACCACGGCTTGTGGACTACTAAGTCCTTATACAACAAGGGTCACAGTGGATAAATGTGTGGCTTATCATGCCACTGAGAGACAAACACTACTAAATCTTCAGCCACCTGTATCAGTTATAATAGTGCCCATAATAAATGTTAGATTAAATAATGTGGAAACTCCCATACTTAGCTTATATAAACATTGGTCTAGGTTAATTTAAGCTCTGTCCTTGTTTAGTTTTATGTGATATTGGGATCATATTTCCATGTAATTTAAAAAATAATTTATTTGTATTGTAAAGGTGATGTACAGATTTGTTATAGTTACATAAATAAGGGGATGAGCACAATTCTTGTTGAACATTGTTTTCTCCCTAAAATAATTTTAGTTTCTGGAAATTAGGTTTTTAGTTCTGAAAACCAAACTTAAAGAATTAGAATTTGGGTAAAACTGTAATTTAGTAAAGCCCTAATCAGGACCTCTGTTTTAGTTAGCCAGCCTGACATCATAGGACTGGCCTCGGACTCGGCTCGTTACCGTTTGAATAGTTTTGGTACATGAAGGCTTGTTGTGATGTCTGTACTAGTTTGAATGTGTCTAGTGCATCCAAGACTTTCTGGGCTTTGTTTTTTTTCTGTTTCTGAACTTGGAGTCACAAATGATCTTTCTTTATAATCCTGATTTAGACAATATATAATAAAGAAATGTACTAGTCTGCACTTAAATTAGCGATATTAGTAAAAATATTTTCAAATTTCTTTTTGATGATTGGGTATTTTATATTATGTTAAAACTATTTCAAGTAAAAGCTCAAAACTCTTCTTCTACTTCAGTCAGTTTGTCTCACCTTTACTGATTACTTTCCTTTTTTATCGTTTAATATTATAATAATTAAAAAATGCTATCTGCCTTCTCTCTGGGCTTTTACAGTATCTTAAGAACAAAAGAGCACCTTTTTTTATTGTAGGGGTGCAGACCTCTCTGCGTTGGTACGAGAAGCTGCTCTATGTGCCTTGAGACAGGAAATGGCAAGACAGAAGAGTGGAGATGGAACAGGTAATGTTTCATTCTGGGAACTCAAAAGCACTGTTTCCCTCTAAAATGAATCTTTTCTCACATCTTTTTCTTTTCTTTTTTTGTAATAGTTTTTTTTTTTGATGAAACATTTTGGAGCTTTTTTGAATTATGTAATCTCTGTTGCTGATAATTATGATGGTAGAGTTCCTGCTTATTTAATAAACAGCATTAAATTGTATTGCACACAAATGTTTAGGTAAAGATGATTTGGTGTCTTCATCAAGAGTTTGATCTAAGCCAGATACTGGTGGCTCATGCCTGTAATTCTAGCTACCTGGGAAGCTGAGATCTGAGTATTGTGGTTTGAAGTCAGCCAGAAAAGTTCCTGTGAGACTCTTGTCTCCAACTAACCGCTTAAAAACTGAAAGTAGAGCTGTGGCTCGAAGTGGTGGAGCATTGGCCTTGAGTAAAAGAGGTCAGGAACAGCACCCAGGTCCTGGGTGTAAGCCCTCCAACCAGTAACAAGATCAACTTAGCAGTAGTTTTGGAAGCCCCCATTCTTTTTTTTAAATTGTTATTATAAAGGTGTTACAGTTTCATATTCAGGTTATGAGTACTTTTCTTTTTGTCAGTCATGGGGCTTCAACTCAGGGCCTGGATGCTGTTCCTGATCTCTTTTGCTCTAAGCCAGTGCTCTACCTCTTGAACCACAGCTCCCCTTCTGGCTTTTTGGTGATTATTTGGAGCGTCTCACAATAAGAGTCTGGACAGGCTTTGAACAGCAATCCTGAGATCTCAGCCTCTTGAATGACTAGGATTACAGGTGTGAGCCACCAGTGCCATTTCAACAGTGCCTTTTTCCTTCCTGTTGTTGGGATGTGTGCGGCCCCTCACAGAAGTACCCTTTACTTGCTTGCCTCCTGGTTTATGGGTGTCTGTGTGGGATAGCAGAAACCCCTCCTGACAAGCTGTGCTCTGCTCTCTGAATGACGCCCTCACGGGAGCTTTGGACGTTTGTGTTAGTTTGATGTTTTTGTCAGTCCTGGGGCCTGAACTCGTGGCTCTTCACCTCAAGGCTAGCGCTCTACCACTTGAGCCACAGCACCACTTCCGGCTTTTTCTGCTTATGTGGCACTTAGGAATCAAACCCAGGGCCTCATGCATGCAAGGCAAGCACTCTACCATTGAGCCACCTTCCCAGCCCTTTTTAAACTTTTATTAGTGTTCCCTTTTTCTTTTGGGTTCAATGAATCTCAGAGCTAAATAAGGATTACAATTTCAGCAGCTTATGCTTAACTTTAGATTTGTCAGCATACATACCTACATTTAGAACATCTCCATGCTTCTTGTTGGTAACCTTATGATTCAGTTATCTGAAATTCTTTTATTATAAGCTGTATTCAGTTTCTTTTGGAAGGAAGTGCCATATAAATAGACAAAAATTAGTGTATCTTATAAAAGTGTGTGCTGGTTCGTGCTTGTAGTTCCATGGAGGAAGCAGGCTTGCAAGTTCAAGGCCAGTCTGGGCTGTATAACAAATGAGCTGGCATAGTTGCTTGTTAAAATTTGGTATCAAGGAAGTGGCGCTGTGGCTCAAGTGGTAGAGCGCTCGCCTTGAGCTGAAGAGCTGAGGGACAGCGCCCAGGCCCAGAGTTCAAGCCCCACGACGGACAAAAAAAAAAAAAAAATTGGTATCAAAAGAAAAACAAGGCAAAATCAGAACGCTGCCTATGCTGAATTAGGTAACAGTTCCCTGTATATTTATTGGAGCTGCTATTTATTTTGAGTTTCTTTTTGTATAATACAAAAATAAGACTTCTGACATCCCTCCTTTTGTACAGCTTTCATGTCTAGCTCTCTGGTGCTTAGACAAGTCTTGCCAGAACCAGTAATGCCATACAGCTTCATGTGGTGTATGCTCAGCAGTGTACTTTATTTTTAGTAGAATACACTATCCCAGCATCTGTGTAGGAAGCTTATTATTTAAGTATAGCGTGTCATCCTAAGTTGTCCTATCAACACTACACAAGGCTGGACCCTGACATGTAGCCATTTCACTCAGTACACAATGACTAGCCAAGTGAGCCCCGTGTAACACAGTGCTCTGATACATGTCCTTCAGTTTTTTTATTTGAGGGTTTCGGGATCTGTTACTTAGAATGTAAACTTGAATCCAAGAGCATACATATCCTTTAGCAGTAATGTAGGTACTCACTTGTAGTCTGAATGAGGATTCTCACATTTCTACGCCGATTATTTTGAGGTACATGGTCAAGATGCAACACAGGGTTTGATGCACTGCTTTCACATCTGGGCAGTGATTCTCTGTTCATCTCTTCAGCGTTTCCGAGAGACATGCCGTGTGCTGGCCAGCACTCCTGTCTCCCTGAGTAAGTGGGAGGAGCATCTGGGACAGGGTGGTGAGGCACATGTAAAAATGCCCTTGACTGCCATCACTGGTCACTCATTTTCCCTTGAAGGCCTAGATCTTTTTATTTATTGTTTCTTTTTTTAGTCATTCATGGTATTTGAACTCAGGCCGTGGACACTATCCCTGAGCTTTTTTTGCTCAAGTCTAGCACTTTACCACTTTGAGCCACAGCTCCACTTCTGGTTTTCTGGTAGTTAATTGGAAGTAAGAGTCTCGTGGACTTTCTGGCCTGGGCTGGCATTGAATCTCGATCCTCAAACCTCAGCCTGCTGAGTAGCTAGGATGACAGGCTGTGAACCACTAGAGCCTGGCTTGGGTCTTGAGAGAAGCTACATTGCAACGCACAGGACTGTACTGAGATGTGTATATTTATGCACACATTTGCTTCCCAGGTGAGCTGAAGATTAGCCATATGCACTTTGAAGAAGCTTTCAAGAAAGTGAAACCATCTATCTCAGCAAAGGTAAGAAATTTTCTTCAGTGTCTAGAAAGAGGCTAGAAGTATTATCAGTGGACCAGAAATCATAAATCCTAACACTGTTTTGTGGTTTGTCCCAATTCTCCTTCATGAAAAAAAATTATGCTACTTTGTATTCTTGAAATAAATACTCAATGTTTTCAAATGTTTAGATTACAGTTCTTTCAACTTCTATTTGTGTAGAGAGAACAGTGGCCATTTGTGTCTATTGCTTTAGTTTCTGATATTTTTTCATCTCTAGTACTGGAGTTTTAAATCCAATGCCTGGCCCTCTGGCTCTTTATTTTGTATGTATTTACATGTGTGTTATTTCTTTATTTACACAGTACTGGAGGTTGAACTTAGGGCCTTGGGTTTGCTAAGGTTGGTGCTGCGCCTCTTGGGAAAAAAACCTCTTAGTTATTTTTCAAATAGTTTTTCACACGTATAACAGGGCTGACCTGGACTGTGGTTTTCTGTGTACGCTTCATGCATAGCTGGGGTGACCATGATGATGAAATGTATCAGCCGCTGCACTTTCTTTATTTTTGAGACTTTGCTAACTTTGCTAGTGCTAGCTTATAACACTTGATCCTCTAGCCGCTGCTGGTATTACAGTCATGCAGCCTACTATACTCTGCCCAATCTCGGAATTCCTTTTTTTTTTTTTTTTTTGTCGGTCATGGGGCCTGAACTCTGGGCCTGGGCCTGGGCACTGTCCCTCAGCTCTTAAATGCAAGGCTAGCATTCTACCACTTGAATCATAGCACCACTTCCGGCTTTTTCTGCTTATGTGGTACTGAGGAATCAAACCCAGGGCCTCAAGGCAAGCACTCTACCACTGAGTCACCTTAAACCCCTCCAATCTTGGAATTCTTGTCATTCAAATAGTATTTGATATAACCCTTTCTGACAGATGATCTATTTTTTTTTTAATTCTTTTTGTCGGTCATGGGGCTTGAACCCTTGGCCTACCTGCAGCATTTCTGCTTATGTGGTGCTGAGGAATCGAACTCAGAGCCTCATGCATGCAATGCAAGCACTCTACCACTGAGCCACCTTCCCAGCCTCTAATCTATGTTTTAATTTTAAATTTTTATTGCCATTATAAAAGTAGTATACACAGAGTGATTACAGTTACATAAGTTAAGAGAACATTTCTTTTTGGATAGTGTTTATCTTTTCCTCCCTCTCTCCGAGTTTTTCCTTCCCATCCCCACCCGTAAGTTCTATAGTTCATTTTCTACATGGTGTATTGGGTACCACAGCTGCATTTGTTCACCTTTCCCCCCTCTGTTTCTGTGCCCTCTCTCATCCTCCCAAAGACAGGTAATTGAACAAACAAGAAGAAGGGAAAACAAAAATAGTGACAAGAAAAACCTCCTTTTCCTTTCCTGAGTTCATTTTGATAAATATTATTTTAGATGATCAGAGGCACATGTCTATGCATTGTGCCTTTGTTGTTCCAGTCCTGTGAGTACCCTCCTTTGATCTCACTGTGTGTGATTGCCTAGAGACCTGTATAATTTATCATGTCCCAGTGGATCAAAAGAGAAAACATGTTCTCTTTGTCTCTGACAACATGATTTGTCATAGGTCCATCCGTTTCCCTGCAAATGACATACTATTCTTTCTAATGGCCATGTTAAATTCCATTGTTTATAGGTATGATCTGTGTTTTCTTTCTTTTTTTTGGGGGGGGGGGTCTGGTCGTGTGTCCTGAACTCTGGGCCTGGGCGCTGTCCCTTAGCTCTTCAGCTCAAGGCGAGCACTCTACCACTTGAGCCACAGTGCCACTTCTGGTTTTCTGGTGGTTAATTGGAGATCAGAATCTCTTGGATTTGTTTGCATGGGCTGGCTTTGAACTTGATCCTCAGACCTCAGTTTCTTGAGTAGCTGGGGTTTCAGGCGTGAGCCACCGGTACCTGGCTCCAGAATGGTTTTATTTATTTATTTATTTATTTATTTTTTGGGGTCCAGTCGTGGGGCCTGAACTCTGGGCCTGGGCGCTGTCCTTCAGCTCTTCAGCTCAAGCTAGCGCTCTACCACTTGTGCTCCAGTGCCACTTCCGGCTTTTTTCTTTTTTCTTATGTGGTGCTGAGGAATTTCTTACTCAGGGCCCCATGCATGCAGGACAAGCGCTCTACCACTGATCTACCTTCCCAGCCCCTCCAGAATGGTTTTATAGACACCTGGTTGGATCTGATGAGAAACCCTTGAAAAAGGAACCTAGTGTACTTTGGTATATGGTATGAGGTGTAAGGGGTTTTAGTTTATTTTTTCCATGTTCCTATTCTTTTCTTTGGTTTTTTCCTCTCTTGGTTGGCATTCTACTACTTGAGCAGCCCCGACTCTAGTCCAGATTTTTTACTAGTCAATTTGAGGTAGTTTTGTGGACTTTTCTGCCAAGGGTAGCTTCAAACTACCATCCTGACATTTCAGCCGCTTGAGTAGCTAAGATTACAGGCATGGACCACCAGCACCCAGCAGTTTTTTTTTTTATTATTATTTTATTAAGGACACAATTTATATGACTTTGTTTTAACTTAATATTTTCCTTAAAGACCCTATCTTACAACCACATTCTGAGCTCGTAAGGGGTTATAATATATATACTTGGGTATACCATTCAGCCTGTAATCAATTGTTAACACCTCTACATGTGTCTTTTCCCTTCCTCTTAGGATCAAATGATGTACAAGACTCTTCAGCAGTCCCTAAGCCGGTGACATTTCCAGAAGCAGAAGTCCAGAGCGCGGAGGAGGCAGCAATGGCACACTCTCTGCAGCCCAACACAGATGGGGTCTGTTCATTTTATCTTAACAGAGCCAAGCCGGAGCTGAAGATTTCCTTACTGACCAGCATTGTGGCAACACTGTCCCAAGTCCTCATTAAAGGGGAAGAAAAGGAACTGCTTAAATTTAGCTATTTTCAAATAAAGTTGTCATTTGAACAATTGTACCATGCATAAAAAAAAGTTAGAAAGAACTTTGTGCCTAATTTTCTGAAGTTGTCACATGATGTATCAGGCCCTGACCAAGTTTCTGGAACTATCTCATAATATCCTTGACAACCAAAAGATCAGGTCAGAATTAGTCATTCCCATGAATTTTAGTCTCCCTTTAATCTGGAAGAGTTTCTCTGACTTTTGAGTCTTTCAAAGGCCTCAGGCTAATTAGGTGTATTTCTCTGGTATTGTCATTAGGATCAACTCTAACTCCCATCCTGGGTCTTGAACTCAGATCAGAGCCTTTTGTTCTTGTTCAGCTTTACCCTCACTCTACCCATTCCTCTTTAGCTTTCTGATAGAGGTAAGAGTGTTACATATTTGCCTCTCTGGGCTGGCTTTGAACCTTTTTTTTGGGGGGGGGGGTCCAGTCATGGGGCCTGAACTCTGTCCCACAGCTCTTCAGCTCAAGGCTAGCGCTCTACCACTTGAGCCACAGCACCACTTGCGGCCTTTTTGTTTATGTGGGCCTCATGCATACAAGGCAAGCCCTCTACCACTGAGCCACCTTTCCAGCCCTGGCTTTGAACCTTGATTCTCACATCTCTATATACTGAGTTGCTAGGATTTTAGGCATGAGCTATGAACATTTAGGTGCAGCATGGGACTTGAACTCAGAGCCTGGGTGCTGTCCCTGTGCTCGTTTGCTTCTTGAGCTCTTTTGCTCAAGGGCTGGCCCTCTACCACTGTGAACCACAGCACCACTTCCGGTTTTCTGGTACTTAATTGGAGATGAGTCCCACAGACTTTCCAGCCCAGGCTGGCTTTCAACTGGAATTGTCAGATCTCAGCCTCCTGTGTAGGATTACAGCCTTGAACCACCAGCTGCCCAACTGTTTCTATTATTTTAATAACAATGGGACAAGATTGGATGACCTTTTTTTTTATTTTTAGAATGGAGTTGTACAAGATTCATATATGATTCATATGTCATGAACTTTTTGATCATATCAGAGGCACATCCAAGCACAGGATCATACTTGGTTTTTTTGTTGGTTGTGGTGCTTGATCTCGGGTCCTAACCTCTGTCCTTGAGCGATTTTGCCCAAGGCCCAGCCCCACTTCGGCTTTTCTGGTCTGATGGGATTTTTCCTGCTCAGGCTGGCTGTGAACCTCGATCCTCAGAGCTCAGACTCCTGAGTAGCTAGGATGACAGTCCCAAGTGGTGGATTACTGTCCCGAAGTTCATTTCTAGATTCTCTAAGAACCAGCCCCTCCCTCAGCGCCGGACTTGCCCTCCCGCTGCGCGTGCTCGGTGATGGGTTCCCTGGCTCCTGTGTGGGCCGCTCGTGGCGGTTGCACTGGGCTTGGGAGCCGCTCCTTGGCATTTTCATGGGGGCTTGTGCTGCACCACGGAGCCACAGCCCCTCCCGTGGCTCCATTTGGTCCACAGTGTGTGTGTGTCTGTTTTCCAGCACGAATTCCATTCTCTCGGATCTGGGCAAGCTGGTGTGTGGAGCGGTGTGGAGCTCTGGCCGGCCATGGCGTCGGGGAGGGCAGGCCTGGGCGGGGAGGGCAGGCCTGGGCGGGGAGGGAGGGAAGGCCTGGGCCTGGGCAGGGAGGGAGGGAAGGCCTGGGCCTCGGCAGGGAGGGAGGGCAGGCCTGGGCCTCGGCGGGGAGGACAGGCCCCGTCGGGGAGGGCAGGCCTCCGACATTTGACGGGCAGCTGTGGCCCGGCCAGCACCGCTCGGGCCCCCACGCTTCCCGGGGCAGAAGTCGGCGGACACTCGGCCTGAGGACCCCGGCGCCGGACTCCGCCCCGTGCAAGGTGCTCGCTAGGGCAGCCCCGCCGGAAGCCGTCCTGGCTGCCCTCCAGGTGGGAAGGGGCAGAGTCGGACCCCGGGCCTAAAAGGGCAGCGGCCTGGAGCCAGGGGGAGCTCAGCCAAGGAGAAAGGCAACTGGAGCCGGTGTGGCGGAAGCTGAGGGCGGGGCCCGGGCACGAGAGGCGGGGCAAAGTTGAGGGATTGAGGTGCGCCCCCTGGTGGGAAGCAGCTCCCACTGCACCCCTGATCCTGATGAGGACAGTGTGCGTGCCTAGAGCCCCCTCTGGTGGGAAGAAGCCTTCACTGCACCCAGGGTCCTGAGGAGAGTAACATGGCACTCACATGCCTAGAACGCCCTCTGGTGGGAAGAAGCCCTTATTGCACCCGGGGTCCTGAGGAGGACGGGGTACTCTCCTAGAGCACCTGTGATGTAAAA
>NW_012267467.1:506254-508382 GCF_000151885.1 Dipodomys ordii
TGGGGACACTCAGCACTCAGCCACCGTGGGGACACTCAGCACTCAGCCACTGTGGGGACACTCAGCACTCAGCCACTGTGGGGACACTCAGCACTCAGGCCTGTGTGGGGACACTCAGCACTCAGTCACCATGGGGACACTCAGTACTCAGTCACCATGGGGACACTCAGCACTCAGCCACTGTGGGGACACTCAGCACTCAGGCCTGTGTGGGGACACTCAGCACTCAGTCACCATGGGGACACTCAGCACTCAGTCACCATGGGGACACTCAGCACTCAGCCACCGTGGGGACACTCAGCACTCAGCCACTGTGGGGACACTCAGCACTCAGGCCTGTGTGGGGACACTCAGCACTCAGCCACCGTGGGGACACTCAGTACCCCCCATGCCACACCCAGTGTCTGCTTCTGCTCCTGTCACCCAAGAGGAATGCCAGGTGACCTAAGGCACAGGGCTGGGTATTGGAATGTGCCACATTCCAGCCACCCATTATCCCCACCCTCACTCTCTGCTGCCCTTTGTGCAGACACCAACTCCAGATCTCAGGCCAAAGTCCCTGAAGAGGATCGGTGGACATTAATGAAATCCCAGACAGACTCTAACCCCCAGGAAACCCTAACCCTACATCTAGGAGTCCCTGTCCCCCAGGTCTAGGAGTCCCTTACTCCCAGGAGAACCTGTCCCCCAGGTCTAGGAGACCCTGACCCCTAGGAGACCCTGTCCCCAGGTCTAGGAGACCCTGACCCCCAGGAGATCCTTTACCCCAAGTCTAGGAGACCATGTCCCCTAGGAGACCCTGAACCCAGGTCTAGGAGACCATGGCCCTCAGGAGACTCTGTTCCCAGGACTAGAAGACCCTGAACCTTAGGAGACCCTGTCCCCAAATCTAGGAGACCTAGACCCCCAAGAGGCACTGACCCCAGGTCTAGGAGACCCTAACTCCCAGAAGACCCTGTCCCCCAGGTCTAGCAGACCATTTCCCCCAGGAGACCATGAACCCAGGTCTAGGAGACCCTCACACCCAGGAGACCCTGTCCCCAGGTCTGAGACACTGACCCTCAGGAGCCCCTGCCCCCAGGTCTAGGAGATTCTGACCCCTAGGAGACTGGATCTCCAGGAGACCTGGGTCCCCAGGTCTATCTAGGAGACCCTGACCTCCTGGAGACCCTGACCCCCAGGAGACCCTGACCCCAGGTCTAGGAGGCTCCTCTGCTGCCACCTTTGATCTCGGCCCCTGCCTGGTGCCTTGTCCTCAAGTTCTGACCACACCATGGACACTTGTCCCTGTCCCCAAATGCCCCTGGGCTCAGAGGAGGGGACCCTGCCCCAATCTACCTTCCCCTATCCATCTGAACCTCACTCCTGACCCTCCTCCTGACCCCCTCCACCTGAACCCTCTTCCACCTGAGCTCATCCTCCACTTGATCCCTCCTCTACCTGACCCTTCCTCCTGATCCCATTTCCTGACCCCTCCTACTGATCCCCCACAACCCCTCTTCCCGTCCTCCTGATCCTTCCTCCACCTGACCCGTCCTCCACCTGTATGTAACCTCTTCGACCTGAGCCCTCCTCCTGACCCCAGTACCCCTCCCCTCACCCTGCACAGACGGGGACTCCTCCCCCCGCACAGGTGTGCTGAGTTCCGGTACGGGGTCGGATCACACGGGGACTTTTTTGTGCTCTTTTTCCCTATTTTCCTGTAGGGTCTCGCAGGCGGTGCAGCGCTCCGCCATGGGCCCTGGCGCTTCTGCCTTCCCGCCACTGCCGCTGCACTGCCCAGGCCACCGCGCCCGGGAAGCCCTAGCCCCGCCCCTCCCCGCAAGCCCCTCCCCCGCAGCCCCACCCATCTCAGGCCCCGCCCCTCCCTGGCCCCGCCCCGCAGGAAATCCAGGCCCTGCCCGCGTGCCACACCCACGCCTCCAAGCCTCACAAGCACCCCACCACCTGTCTTGACCTCTGGGCCTGGGCCCTGTCCCTCAGCTCTTCAGCTCAAGACGAGCGCTCTACCATTTTGAGCCACAGTGCCACTTCCAGGTTTTTGAGTGGTTTATTGGAGATAAGAGTTTCACAGCTTTTCCTGCCCAGGCTGGCTTTGAATCTTGATCCTCAGATCTCAGCCTCCTGA
>NW_012267467.1:509570-509855 GCF_000151885.1 Dipodomys ordii
GAATTTATTGTAGGCAACTTTACCTTACAGTTATTTCTTTCAAAGACCTTCCAGGTTTTTTCAGAGAACTGTAAGTCAGCCAAAAAACAAAAAAACCTGACTCTGGGAAATATTTTTAAAATGTTCGTGTCTATACAAAGTTATAGTGAAGTTTTTATTGTTATCATTAGGGCGCGGTGCAAAGGGTTTGCACTTCCACAATTCGGTGTTGAGGATAGCACCTCTGGCTGCTGTCACCCTTTCCTTCCATCTTTATTTTCCCCATCTCTATTATACCCTCACGGG
>NW_012267467.1:510298-510687 GCF_000151885.1 Dipodomys ordii
TTCTGCTTCAAGAATGTACCCTCTATTCGATATTAGAATAGTAACAAAATTGCATAAAATCTGTCCTCTGCCACACAAAGGTGACCTCCACAGCTTGCCTTTCCCGAGACTGAAGGGTAATGGTGCCTGTGCAGGTGGGACTGGACTGGGCGTCCCCCAGATGGTCAGAACCCCAATCATGATCCTGAGACCCCTCAGCCACGAGACACAGAGGGGCAGGTGGCCCAGGATGGCAGAAGCACAGTCGCTGGCGTATTTCCAGCCCTACTGCAGCTCAGGTGCCCATTTCTTGGAGGCTGAGTAACAATAGCCATTGAAATCCTCCCATAACTTCCAATAATGAAAGCTACTTGTGATTGCTATATCCTCCTACCTTCTACTTGCAGGAG
>NW_012267467.1:510882-511253 GCF_000151885.1 Dipodomys ordii
GTCAAAACCTAGGTCTTGCCAAGTGGAGTGATGTGGTGGACTCAGCTGTATGGCCTGAGACCCTCGTGAATCTGAGGATCTACATGAAGTCACACTTGGAATTAAGCTGAGGGCCCTTGCCAGAGAGAATACTTTTTCATTTTTCTCCCCCACCCCCCAGTGATCACGCTCTGGAGTGGCTCTCTCCCTTTTCTGACTTCCTACCTTTCTACATACATGCACACAGATTTCTCTGAGGACATAACGTCAAGAACTTCATGACAGTTATTGCTTTCTCTAAGTATCCAGTTCCAGGGAATGGTACCTAAGACTCCTATATTGCAGCTTTCACATTTCTTTAAGTTAGAAACAAAATGTGATGAACAGAGACT
>NW_012267467.1:512957-513261 GCF_000151885.1 Dipodomys ordii
ATATAATAATAGTACAGAAAAATGTTAAGTAGTACTAAAGAGTACAGAATAGCATTGTATAGAGTAGTTAAGTATGTCCTAAGATGTGCAGGGAAAGTTGAATAGCTGTGCCACAGGCATTTGTGTAAAGGTAAAAGATGGCCCCATTCTGGCATAAATAAAGGCAGTGTGGTTGGTTAGCCTGCTTAGCTCTAGGTAAGTACAGAGTTCAGTTGCAGACACCTAGAGATAACAACCAGAGACAAGGACACTTTGGACAGCACATGTGTAGGGTTTTGTTCTGAGGTAATTAGAGAAAGTATTG
>NW_012267468.1:0-278 GCF_000151885.1 Dipodomys ordii
TGTATTTTCACATTAAAAATCATGAAATAATAAAGTAAAAATCCATGCCAATTTTTTTTCCATATCGTGGGGCTTTAACATTGGGCCTGGGCACTGTCCCTGTGCTCTTCAGCTCAAGAATAACACTGTACCACTTGAGATACAGTGCCGTATCTAGTTTGCAAGAGATATATTGTTGCTAATAGTCTTTGGTGATAAGACTTTTCTGCCCAGGCTGGCTTTGAACCACTGTCCTCAGATCTCAGACTTTTGGGTAGCTAGGATTTCAGCATGAGCCA
>NW_012267468.1:328-1699 GCF_000151885.1 Dipodomys ordii
TCCTCAGATCTCAGACTTTTGGGTAGCTAGGATTTCAGCATGAGCCACCGAAGCCCAGATTCAAGACAAGTTTAAAAAAAGCAAGCTTATTGAACCTTCTGTCTTTTTCTAATAAACAATGTTATTTTTCAGCATTAATTTATAACTGTGAGTAATTTTTAGGTGTAACTTGGATTTTTTTAATAGAATCAAATATAACTGTTACTATTACTCAGTATCTCAGAAAACCACTGTAATTGACTTTCCCCAAAGGCAATTATTACATACTATATTACTCCTCTTTATTATTATGCTCTATATTACATATAGTGTGAAGTGAAAATAGTTTGGACCATTTCATATAAATTAGTAGATGCTATTTTAGCATTATAATGAAATGTAAATATGTAATGTCTCCCAACTGAATCAAAAATTCTGAGTTCATACAGAAAAAACATTTTCTTTCCACTAAAGTCTTTGAAGTAATACCATTGTAAATAATGAGACAAGAGGAAGAAGAATTGAAATCATGTCAAACAATGTCTGTTATTCTGCTATCCCCTCCACTATGAAGACCTGCCCATTCCCAGTTGTCACAAAATTTCAAGTGTCTCTCTTAGAATCTATTTGCAAAAGTTCTAAATCACTGACTATTTTGTAATTTTTGTTATATGAAACAAAATATTGACACAAAACAATTGAAATAAAACCCACACATATGTTGAAGTCACCACAACTGGAAAAACAACCAACAAAGTAGAACCCCCCAGGAACAAAAACATGTTTTGCCCAGTTTTTTTAAGCCCAAAAATCTCAAATACATGTTAACTTGTAGTAGTGCCATAAAGAAAATTGTGTCTCAGAAGTATGGTTGTGTTAATTTGTAATTAAATTCATCTAGTTGAACCTAATGTAGCAAACACCTTGAATAGATCAAATTGTTTAAAACGAATAAAATAACAAAATAATAAAATAACAAAATCAAGACATACTTTAAAAATTCAGAAAAGCAATGTATAAGTCCAATATTATCCATATTGAGAACGAATACCTACTGATTTAACAAGAAAAAATACGCAACTAATAGAATCTGAACAGTGTACAAGAGTGTATATTCTTTAAACTATTCCAAATTACACTTTGTAGAAGATTGAATGTGGGTATTATAAAGGAGAACATCAACACATGATATAAATGGAATTAAAAATCTCATGAACGGAGAGAAGTAGTTTCTGGAAAATCATAGCTTAACAAATGGCTTTCTAGTACTGACAAAATTGCATACCTATTTATTTATATCCAAAAAAAGACCCCAGTTACTCAAGCTGATTTGAAACTTTGGCAAAGTAGCAGGATACATCTGTAATATTATTATTGATGTTGACTCTGGCA
>NW_012267468.1:6629-6912 GCF_000151885.1 Dipodomys ordii
CATCTGTTGTTATTAGAGTTCTTGATTTTTGCCATTCTAATTGGGATGAGGTGGTAGCTCAATATTGTTTTGACTTGCATTTCTTCTATGGCTAGGGAGTTTGAGCATTTCTTCATGTGTCTATTGGCCATCCTTTTTCTTCTTCAGAGAAGTTTCTCTTTAAGTTATTAGCCCACTTATTTATTGGAAGTTGTTTCTTTGAGCATTTGTTGTTGGGGGATTTAATTTTTTGAGTTCCAAGAATATTTTATATATGAGACCCTTGTCCATTGTGTGGCTAGTG
>NW_012267468.1:8066-9568 GCF_000151885.1 Dipodomys ordii
CACACATATGTTGAAGTCACCACAACTGGAAAAACAACCAACAAAGTAGAATCCCCCAGGAACAAAAACATGTTTTGCCCAGTTTTTTTTAAGCCCAAAAATCTCAAATACATGTTATCTTGTAGTAGTGCCATAAAGAAAATTGTGTCTCAGAAGTATGGTTGTGTTAATTTGTAATTAAATTCATCTAGATGAACCTAATGTAGCAAACACCTTGAATGGATCAAATTGTTTAAAACGAATAAAATAACAAAATAATAAAATAACAAAATCAAGACATACTTAAAAAATTCAGAAAAGCAATGTATAAGTCCAATATTATCCATATTGAGAACGAATACGTACTGATTTAACAAGAAAAAATATGCAACTATTAGAATCTGAACAGTGTACAAGAGTGTATATTCTTTAAACTATTCCAAATTACACTTTGTAGAAGATTGAATGTGGGTATTATAAAGGAGGACATCAACACATGATATAAATGGAATTAAAAATCTCATGAACGGAGAGAAGTAGTTTCTGGAAAATCATAGCTTAACAAATGGCTTTCTAGTACTGACAAAATTGCATACCTATTTATTTAGATCCAAAAAAAGACCCCAGTTACTCAAGCTGATTTGAAACTTTGGCAAAGTAGCAGGATACATCTGTAATATTATTATTGATGTTGACTCTGGCATGGAATTCATTTCCTCTTTGATCTGACAAATGAATATATGAAAGAACATAACTACTCCAACTAAATATCAAGACTTAACTAAACATATCACGAGAAAAGTCATTATGTAATCCGTATTGCAACTGGGATAAGAGGAAAATCAGTCATAGTGATTCTGTATTTATTGTAAATGTTGATTTTTTTCATAAATTATTTCCTTTAGTTTGCATTTTCAAAATATTGTGTTACATGATGTATATCTTGGTAACTAATTTTGAATGCCTCCTTAAATTTTGTTCTGTGCGTAATGTCTCTCTTCTGTTCCTAACCCATGAAATGATTTTGATTCCAAAAACATTCTAATAACCCCTGTTTATAATACACAAAATCTCATAAGCATGACACCAGTAAGCATTGGTTAACATTTGGATACCAGGGTCTCATGACTTATAAGGCCTATCTGCATGAGTTACATTGTACCTAGATTCCTCAGCCTAAATTTAGCCACTGTTAAAAAATGTTTATATCTTTATTTGTCACCCATCAGAGATTAAATCTGAGTATAAAGCCTAAGGAAAACTATAAAGTAAGAATTTAACTTTTATGGATATAAAGTAAACAAAATGCAGCATAGAGTAACTCACTGGTTTAAAGTCAATCTATTTCACCAAAATATTCTAAGCATTACCTTACAATGTGTATTATTCTCATGAAGGGAATGGGGAATATGAGAAGAGGACTAACCAAGCACTGTCTTCAAAATATATATAACTTGGATTTATCTCTATGTTTCGCTATGAATATTTCTGATAAAACTGTTTGAATAATTGATTTATAATAT
>NW_012267468.1:12636-14128 GCF_000151885.1 Dipodomys ordii
AGCTCACTTACCTGTTGAGTCTGTAAATTCTGCCGCCTAATACTGTAGGCCTAGGTCTCTTCGCGTAGTCTGGCTTTTGAAACTGTTTTCTGCCTTCAAATATTGTTACACTGGAGTTCTTCCTGCTAACCGGGCTAGGGCTTAGAAGCTGAGAATTTCATGTGAACCCAGGATTGGTCAATGATGTTTCTTGCCTGCTTTTATAACTCAAGAACTCTAAGAACCTTTAGAGTGCAAGTAGCTTCCCATTACCAAGGGAAACACAGGAAGCTCTTGAATATCTGACCTGTCAGCAATAGAATCAGAGTATCAGACGTTCCAGCCCTGGCTGGCTTCATCCTGTGATCTTCACACTTCAGCCTCTGAGCTAAGGTGATGGGCATGAGCTTCTGGTGCTCTGCTAGGTTCAGAACTGTAATAACATTGGCATTACAAGTCAACTGCTTATCACAAAGGGCTTGGGCAGCATATTAGGCCTTTCAACATTGGACCTTTCAGACACAAGGTTATAATGCTAGAGTCTGAGAGGCTATGCATATGGATGGGCTACACTTGAACCTTGAGCTCTAACTCCAATTCTGGTGTACATAAACATTCATTTTTCCAGAGAATGTTCTCCTAATTAACAAATAGGAAAAGTAATTTGCTTAACCCTCACTTTTGTTCCAGTTTTGTGTCTCAAACACAAGCCTGGGCACTGTCGCTGAGCCCTTCAACTCAAGGCAAACACTCTACCACTTGACCCGCAGCACCACATGGGATCTTTTTGTGGTTCATTGGAGATAAGAGTCTAACAAGTTTTCCTTGCTTAGGCTGTCTTTGAACTGTGATCTTCAGATCTCAGCCTCCTGAGAAGGTAAGGTTCCTGTTGTGAGCCACAGGCATCTGGCCTCTTGTTTTTGCCAGACCTGGGGCTTGAGCTAAGGGCCTGGGTACTGTCTCTGAGGTCGTTTTTCTCATGACTAATGCTGTACCACTTGAGCCACTCCACAGCTTCTGGCTATTTCTGAGTATGTGGCACTGAGGATTCAAACCTTACCATTTATGCATGCTGAGCCAGCCTCTCTACCACTAAACCACATTTCTAGCCCCACTCTTACAATTTTATCCCTCAACTTGCTTATCCCCAAGAAAAGGCTTCTGAGTAAAAATCATCTAAAGAAATTCCTATAGGAAGGTTCTAAAGATAAAGAACACAAAGTTCATACTTGGGAGAGACCCTAAACATGTGAAGACTGTAACAAATGCTTCCATTTAATTATGTATCATGTTTCAACATTTAATAAAATATTAATGAAAAATGAGTCAATGTCCTAAATTATTGTGTATAAATTTGTAATAGATTTACATGTACTAAATATTATGTGTATAATAATACTAAATACAATAAACAATAAGTAAATGAAAAGTAAAAAATTACATACAAAATCAATAATGAAAATTATAATATGTAATAAACATACATATGTAAATATATCATATATTACCCATA
>NW_012267468.1:14178-16886 GCF_000151885.1 Dipodomys ordii
AGCCTGGATGCTGTCCCTGAGCTCTTCAGCTCAAATCCTGTGCCCTACCACTTGAGCCACAGAGCTATTTCCGGTTTTCTGGTGGTTCATTGGAGCTAAGTGTCTCAAGGACATTCCTGCCCAAGCTGACTTTGAACCATGATCCTCGGATCTCATCCTCCTGAGTAGCTAGGATGATCTGCATGAACCACAAGCACCCAGCTTCCACTTCAGGTTCCTTAGTGGTGAATAGGATATAATAGTCTCATGGTACCTTTTGAGTCAGGGATAGTTTGGAACCCAGACCTCAGCTTCTTGAGAAGGCAGGATGACAGAACTCGGTTATAAAACCTTAAGCTGTGACACTCTGCTTCAGGGGGTCCTTGGCTCTCTGTGGTGAGTTCTAACCATGAGCCCAAGAGGTATGGGTAAGTGCCTAAGCCCTGAGTTCAAGGTTCATGACTTAGAAAAAACAAGACAAAACAATTGTCTCCTGTAGACTACTCACTAGTCTTCAGTAATACATAATTTTGTCCCTGCCATGGGGACAGATCTGAGCCTCAATATTCTTTTCTGCATAGTCATGTCAGTTGGGGATCTTACAAGGACAAGATGAAAGTATGCACCCTTTGAAAGACAAAATACATAACACTTTTTTGTCTGTCATGGGGCTTGAAATCTGGGCCTGAACACAGTCCTTCAGCTCTTCAGCTCAAGGCTAGTGCTCTAACACTTGATCTACAGTGACACTTCCAGTTGTCTGGTGGTTTATTGGAGATCAGAGTTTCAACGACTTTCCTGCCAGGGCTGGCTTCGAACCACTATCCTCAAATCTCAGCCTCCAGAGTAGTTAGGATTAGAGGCGTGACCCACTGGTGCCTGGCTCCAAATAATCCTCTTTACAGGACTCAGCGCACAGCATCCTGTGAAAGACTCATCACCCAGCACCCAATGCAAGACTCAGCACACTGCACCCTGTGAAGGACTCAGCACATAGCATCCTGTGCAGGACTCAGCACACAGCACCCCGTGAGGGCCCCAGCATTCCAGGAAGGATTCATCACATAGATGCATCCCACAAGCTGTCATTATTATTAGGGTTCTTTCATCATTATCACCATTCTTTCAGAAATATATCACAAACTGCACAAAGTTCACATCTAATGATTCAGAGGAGCATTTTTAGGGGGGACTCAGCCACAGGGATTGCACTGAAATGTTGGGGGTACTGTCCTAAGATCTTTTGCTCAAGGCTAGAGATCTATCACTTTGATCCACAGCTTAGAGTTTCACAGATATCCTGCCAGGACTGGGTTTTAAATACACCAGTGACAGATCTCAGCTCCCGAGTAGCTTGGATGACAGGGGTGAGCAAGCCAGCAGCATCTGGTTCTGTGGGGCTGAGTTGCAGTTGTATACCTCTGACTAAGTCAGGTTTGATGGCAGCTGTCAGCACCAGATTCCCGGCTTGCTCTGTGATGAGGTATTTGAAGTCCTATCTTTAGAGTTGCAGTCACAACATTCAATATTTTTTCATGCCCATCCCGGACCTTGAGTAAGAGTCTAGACACAGTCCCTACTCTTTTATGCTCAAAGCTAATGCTCGACTGCTTGAGCGAGAGCACAACTTCTGGGTTTTTATGTGCTTGTGGTAGTGAGGAATCGAATCCAGGGCTTTGTATGTACTAGCTCTCATTATACCACTGAGCCCCAGGAGTGACAAGTGTATGATCAGATAAATGTGTAGATTGGCATATATGTATATGTATACACACACACACACACACACACACATATATATATATATATATATACACATATATGTATGTATAAGACAAGAGAAATGTGTCTGTATATTATGAAATTACATATATTATATTACTATCCATTATTGACATTCAAATTATTCCTTCCACTTTTAAGTATCATGGTTGAATACATAGTAAAGTACTAATTGAAAATTAATCAATGTAATAAAATTGTTGTGTATAATTTTATAGTATACTCATACACTAACTACTAATTTGTTACTTTCATAAAATTCCATTCAAATAGATGTACATGGAAATGGGTTTCTTGGAATCTCCCGCCAATATTTAGTGTCAGCCCTGGGATTCAACCTCCAGGCCTAAGTTATGGTTTTGGTTATGGCGTCCCTAATAGCCAGCCAAACATCAACATGCAATGTCATGTACACTTTCAGGGCTTTGTCATTTACACGCAGGATGGTCACAATGCAAAGGGAAAAAAAGTAAAACCACCTTCTTGAATTCCTCCATTTTATCCTTTTCCTATTTATTTTATTGCTTGCCAACCCCAATATTTGAACTTGGGTCCTAGAATCCCAGGGCCAGCTGTGGAAGAGATGCCAAGAACTGAGTTCAAGCCCCGTGCTTGGCAAAAAAATAATAAAATAAAATAAGGCCATGGCTTGGAATTTGCACCATTTTTCTGGCAGGCCTGGGATTTGAACTCAGCATCTTGGTATCTCTTTGTCACTGTGGGTGAAGGGGAAGCTCACCGTCCTTGAAGACAAGAAATTCAAACCAGTTCCCAGGGCCTGAATTGAAGCTCCAGCACTGGAAAAAATACACACATGAGTTTAGTGAATATGATGTTTATTACCCTTATTCATTTATTATTATTACACATATAGCATTTCGTTTATTACATCCTATCATACATGATATATTTGCATATGAATTATACATCATACTGAGACCCAGGAA
>NW_012267468.1:19745-20940 GCF_000151885.1 Dipodomys ordii
CACTTCCACTCCTGCCACTTCCACAGTACTGCCACTAGCAGCCGGTGTGTGGCCACCACTGGCTTAAAAAGTGAAAGTACACAAGGGGGTGCATAGCCAGGTCAACACTAACACCCCAAACAATGTGGTATTGGCCATACCAGTCTCTGATTCCACCAGATCCCTGGCCCTGGAATCTAAAGTCTGTGCCTCTGTATTCTGAGCATCTAGAATTGTCTAGAAGGACCTGAGAGGCCCAGCTGGGGCCAGAAGATAGACTGTCCTGTGATAAAGTACATTTACATTTCCTAGAAACTGACCTATACTTCCAAACCACCTTGGCCTCACCTCCCCTGTAGCTCTAGATCCTCCTTGCTTGGGCAGTCTTCAGTCAGCTGACAAGCTCGAGTTGGCCAGAACCACCAGCAATACCCCATTCCCCACTCCACTGCCAGCCTGACGAGAGGTATATGAAGTCAGAGGCCCAGTTGAGGAAAAGGATAAGACATCACATGACTGAGGTCCTCCCTTTCAGGCAGAGGAGACCCTATGCCAGCTGGCATCATTGACCCAGAATCCCCTGGAGGTGACCAAATATTGGGACAGCCAGACTTGTGCGCCAGAGAAAAGTTGGAACACAGGCCTGTGGCAATTTAGGACTCATTGGAGACCCTAATAAGGGGATAAATCAAGGTCGGTGTGAAGGAGGGGCACCATCTGAGATCAGAAAGAGGCAGACCAGCAACCAGGAAAGGGACAGAAAAAGACGAGGGAAAATTACACACACACACACACACACACACACACACACACACAGATATTCCAAGCCCTTAGCAATTCCTGAGAACAAAACCATGAACTCCCTCTATTAGGATCACATCCAACCCATGAGAAGATGGCACTATCATACTCAGACTAACTGTAGACACATCATTGAATCTCTCACATCTGGAATGTCTCAGAACCCAGCATGGAATTTCCTACCATACACACCGCAATGTCGAAAACTCAGCCAACCCCTTTGTTTATTGTTGGTCTTGGGGTTTGAACTCTGGGTCAGGGCGCTGTCCTTCAGCTGTTCAGCAGAAGATGAGCACTCTATAATTTGAGCCACAGTGACGTTTCCTGTTTTCTGGTGGCTCATTGGATATCAAGACCCACAGACTTTCCTGCCCAAGCTGCTTTGAACCGTGATCTTTACATTTCAGCTTTATGA
>NW_012267468.1:29049-29450 GCF_000151885.1 Dipodomys ordii
AGTTACATGAACAAGTTAATGCGTACATTTTCTATCAACCATTGTTACCTCCTCCTTTGATTTTCCCCTCCCCTCCACTTCCACCTCCACAACTACACTCCCCTGTACTCCCTTCCCTTCTTCCCCGCCTATATTGTAAAGCTCTTTTTTTTTAACATCATGTCTTGTGCATCCCATTGTTACAATGGGTCAGCCTGTATCACTATTTATCTATTTTGTTTTTTCCCTTCCCCTCCCCAAGGTAGAGAAGGGTGTATATAAGATACAGGGCACCAACACTAAATATAGTGAAAACAAGGGTTAAACCATGGGGGAGGAACATAAAAAGAATAAAAAAAACACTTGGTAGAATATAAACCCTATCTTGGGGTTCATTTCACTTAACATCATCTTATCTGGTC
>NW_012267468.1:33680-35636 GCF_000151885.1 Dipodomys ordii
GGTTGGTTCCATATCATAGCTATGGTAAATAATTCTACAATAAAAAATAGATGTGCCGGTACCTTTAGTATGGTCTTGTTTGTGATCATGTGGTTAAATGCCCAAAAATTTGGATTGCTGGGTCATAGGAGAGCTCTATGTAGAGTCTTTTGAGGAACCTCCGTACTGCTTTCCACAGTGGTTGAACAAGTTTACACTCCCACCAACAATGTAGTTAGGTTACCATCTCTCCAAATCCCCTCCAACATCTGTTGTTATCAGAGTTCTTGATTTTGCCATTCTAACTGTGGTGAGGTGGTACCTCAATGTTGCTTTTATTTGCAATTCTTTTATGGCTAGAGAGGCTGAGCATTTCTTCATGTGTTCATTGCCCTTCCTTCTTTCCTCTTCAGAGAAGTTTCTCTTTAAGACTTTAGCCCACTTATTTAATGGGCAGTTGTTCCTTTGAATATTTGTTGTTGAGGGATTTAATTTTTTGAGTTCCAGGTATATTTTAGATATGAGACCCTTGTATGTTGTATGGCTATTGCAGATCTTATCCCAATCGATGGGCTTTCTAGTGATCTGGCTAGCTATGTCCTTTGCCATGCAGAAGCTCTGCAATTGCATGCAATACCATTTGTCCCATTTGTCTTGGATTTTTTTTTTGGTATTTCTGAGTCTCTATTAAGAAAATTTCGGCCTGTGCCAAGGAGACTTAGGGTTTCTCCTATTCCATCTTGTAATGTTTCAGAGTAAGACTTCATACTTTTAATGTTTGAAGATCTATGATTCATGTTGAATGGATGTGAGTAGAATGAGCTGATACATACATTTGTGTGTGTGTGTGTGTGTGTGTGTATGCGCATGCGCGTGCGCGCATGTATCATTGAAATCAAGGATAAGAAACATGGTTCTTTTTTTCTGAGATATACATTATGGTGTTTCTTTGTTGGTGTTAGGCTGATTGCTTGCCTTTGCCTGATGTGTACATTCCAGATCAATTTTTCAATTAAAGTTACTTAATTATTATTGAACATATAATGCTCTGATATTGCTTTGTCTTTAGTCTGCCATCTAAGATCTTCTTTTCCTTTTAAATATTAACATTCAATATGAATTTTATCTCCTGACTAATTTTCCCTTTAATTTGCATTTTGAAATTTGAATTATAATATCTTTAATCTCTGTATTCATGAAGAAAAACCACTTTGAATTCTTTGTTTAAATTAATAACACCTGGACAGATTTGTTAGCACCAAGACCTTAAATTATCTTTTGTAGTTTTAGTTTAAAATAACCCTCCTCCATGTTTTTAGCATGGGTAGGAATGAATTCCCACAATGGCTCACAACTTTTATCTTTCACTTTGTCTATGCTTCCTTGTCAATGCTAAATTGTTCTTGATGCCTGTATTAGCTACTCAAACCCCTGCAAAGCTATTGCTGCTACCCAATTTACTGCCAATGCAACTCAGCAATTACAGTCACAATTACCCTTTCCGTGTTATCCTATTCTCTGCTACTCATTGTGCTACCCATAATTCTTAGCACCATGGTTCCAGCCACCTGATCCCTGATACCCCTGTCTCTGGTAACACATTCCCAAACAAAGCAAGGCAATAATAGGCACAGACAGTAGAATTGGGTACTCCTCTTGCAGGCACAATGGGACGTTATTCCTCAGGTATTTAACATGAGGAACTAACTAGTGGTGGAAAGAAAAGAGGTTACTGAGAGGGGACTAAAATCCAAGGATATCAACTTGTAACTTGTTGCTAGGAAAAGCAGGTCCTAAGGTGAAAGTTAATGAGAAAAGAAAATTTGACAAAAATATTGGGAATGATATAAACAAAAGTTTTAGCTTAATCTCTTCTACCAGTGATTTGAATTATTTTATGACATAGTTATGTAACTACTTTGCAGTTTTAAAAGTTTATGAAGTTGCACATTTATGTGGTACTTATATTAATTTATG
>NW_012267468.1:38008-40082 GCF_000151885.1 Dipodomys ordii
AATAAACATGGTTGTACTGGTAGCTTTGGTATGAACTTGTTTGGGATCATTTGGGTAAATGCCCATAAGTGGGATTACTGGGTCATAGGGGAGCTCTACGTGGAGTCTTTTGAAGAACTTCCAAACTGCTTTCCAAAGTGGTTTAACAAGTTTACACTCCCACCAACAAAGCAGTAAGGTTCCCTTTTAGCCACATCCCCTCCAGCATCTGTCATTATTACATTTCTTGATTATAGCCATTCTAACTGGAGTGAGGTGCAATCTCAATGTTTTGATTTGCATTTCTTTTATGACTAGAAAAGTTGAGCATTTCTTCATGTGTCTAATGGATATTTTTATTTCCTCTTCAAAGAATTCTCTCTCTAAGTCTTTAGCCCACTTAGTTATGGGGCAGTTGTTCCTTTGAGGGTTTGTTGTAGGGGGATTTAAGTTTTTGCATCCTAAGTATATTTTAGATATAAGACCTTGTTCATTTTATGACTCATGAAGATTTTCTCCCAGTATGTGGGCTTGCTATTGATCTTGCTAGCTATGACCTTTGTCTTGCAGAAGCTCTGCTGCTTCATGCAATCCCATTTGTTCAACCTTTCTTTGATCTGTTTTGTTTCTGGTTCTGTATTAAGAAAATTAGGGCCTGTGCTAAAGAGTCCTAGAATTTCTCCTATTCCTTCATGTAATGTTTTCATGGTGCCTGCTTTTATTTTGAGGTCTTTTATCCATTTGGAGTTGGAGTCTGGTGCAGGGTGATATATAAGGATCTAGCTTTAGTTATCTACAGGTGTTTAACCAATTTTGCCAACACCATTTACTCAAAAGGCTGTCTTTCTTTCATTCTATTTTTTTAGCCCCCTTGTCAAAGGGAGCTATAGGTCAGTGGGTTCATTTCTGAGTCTTCAGTCTTATTCCATTGGTCCTGAGGTCTGTTCTTGTGCCAGTACCAAGCTGTTCTTATTACTATGGCTTTTTAGTAGAGTTTGAAATTTGGAACTGATATTGCTCCAGTGCTGTTCTTTCTGCTAAGGACTGACAAACCTACAGCCAGCATTATACTTAATGGTGAAAAGTTAAAGCCATTTCTTATAAATTCAGGAATGAGATAAGGATGTCTGCTCTCTCGACTCCTCTTCAACTTAGTATTAGAATGCTATTTGGGGCAATAAGACAGGGGATCCAAATAGAGAAAGATGAAGTAAAACTATCCCTCTTTGCAAATGACATGATCTTGTATTTAATGAACCCCATCGACTGCACTCTCAAGTTACTTGAGCTATTCAGAAACTTTGGCAAACTAGCAGAGTATAAAATTAACCCTCAGAAATCAATGGCTTGGGGAGTTCCGGGAAGATGGAGGAGGAGAAGCTGGAATCTGAACTCGCATAGAAAGCAGTTTTAGAGTTCCAGTGAACAGTCCTAAGCCAGAGAACCACACCAAGTGTGCCATCACAGAACAGAGAGACAGGCCAGAGAGGGAAAATCCAGGCAAGGAGATAGACCTGAGCTCTTGCCAGCAGCTGCCGCTGTGGTGGTGGCGGCGGTGGCAGCAGTGGCCATACTGCCATACCTGAAACAGAGAGAGTCTGGGATGAAAGAGCCAGACGCGGCGGGGGAGTGGATTCTACTCAATACCAGCAAGAACCAACAAGGAGCAGACATCTTCATCCTGCAGTTCACAGACCAGAGATGACCCAGGAACCAAGACTCGGTGTGAGTAGAAGCCTGACGTCCTCACTCCTTCTCAGGGAGCAGAGGAGGGAAGGCCACCCCTCCCCTCCCCCAGTACCGGAGATCTCCCTCTTGGATACTGACAAAGCTCGGCGGAGCTGCTAGCTCCAACTCAGGCCTTGGAATGAAACTAGGGTCATTTAGCAGGTCACAAGAAATTAACGGCGTGACCTGCCAGACTCAGCTCCACCCAGGGAAATGTCACCCAGTTTGGGCGCCAGCCCTAGGAGTGGCTTTCTTCACTGGGTAAGGAGAGCCAGAGGCTGCCCCTCCCTTTAGCAGCCTCGACAATCAACTGAAATTCAGTAAACAGAATTCCTGAGAGTGGCTCCAGGCTGGGCTCTGTGAGTTT
>NW_012267468.1:41219-42646 GCF_000151885.1 Dipodomys ordii
ATGCTGAAGGGGCTCCAGGTTGCTGAGCTGCTGCAGCTGTCACAAGCCAGCTGGCAGAGGGGCCAGCACATGGCTCCAGTCCCCCGCCCCCCTTAAAGCCTGATGAGGTGAACCAAGGCTAGGCTACCTAGCCCCAAGGAGGCAGACTGCATGCTCAGCCTTCCTTTACCCATTGACTGTGCAGTGTACAAACATGGTGTCCCCCACTCCTCACTCATGGGGATAGGCAGTGACCCCAGAACAGAGTCTCCCTAGGATGGGCCACACACTCAGGAGCACAGAAGACAAGTACCAGCACAGCTGGAGGAGGAGAGGGCAGCAGTGGCCTCAACTCCAGCCCCATGGCTGCCAGCTGCTGGGTGAAATGGAGCAACTGAGACTGGGAAGTTAGGTGGGATGCGTGGGCAGGGTTCATCTAGCAATTCTGGGGAGCATGCACACACATCCACTCACTGCACATCCACCATAAGGGAGTTGGCCACCCATCTCAACGGGTGACCTAAGAAGGCACCCACACCCACAGGGACTACAGAAATGGAGTTTCACATAATGATTTGGAAAGGGCTCCAGAGGACAACCTTGGAGCAATGAATAATTGGCAAACAAAAAAAGAAAGAAAAACGAAAAATGTCCGGGAGAACTATTCATCAATGATAAACTATTACACTTTAAAAACAGTTTTGCTTTCCTCTTGTCCTATATTTTTGCATGGGGACTTCTGAATTAACCAGAAATCTCCAGGATTTCTTCATACATAGTAACACTAATATATATAGCTTCTATTCTTTTTTAATTAAGGGAAGTTGCATTTAGTCCTTTCCCATGTTTGATTCTTGAAAAGAAATCCTGAACTGTATCTGTAAAACACCAAACTCAGCATTTCTTCTGAACAGCTCACTGAAGAAAGAGAATAAAATTACCAAGCAATAGGTATCACCCATATTGTCACTGTGCTAGCTATTTCTCTGATTAGAAAATAATCCTGCCTGCACATGCAGATCGCTTATGTAAAATGTTTTCCAACAGCTCTTGTTGTTATCTTACATTTATCTTCCTCTTCCTACCTCTTCTCCTGCTCCTCTTCCCTAGTGTCCTGTTTCCTTCTTCCTTCTCTCCTACCTCTACTTTCTCCCTGTCCCCTCCACTTCTCTCTCGTGCTATGACCTTTCTCCTCTCTTACCCCTTCCTCCTCCTGCCCTTCCCTCTTTCTCCTACACTTTCACTTTCTTCTACATCTTTATGATCCTGGGGGTTGGCCATGCACTAAGCAAATGCTCTGCTGCTCGATACAGGCCTCCAGTCTGGACTTCATTTCAATGACACTCTATTTCTTTGCTACAAACCCAACAAAGTCTTTTGATTCAAGATTTAATTCATTGTACATATTCTACATCATGAATATGTGCTACTTCATACAGTGTGGCTAA
>NW_012267468.1:47868-48140 GCF_000151885.1 Dipodomys ordii
GTCAATACTAACACTTACTAGTTAGTGTTACAATAGTTTTCATTCAAATAGTTTGATTCAAATATGCATTCCAAACATAGGTTTCTATTTTTTTCCAATATCTTTGTCATATTCTATCCCGAAACTGAATCTTAACTGCAATATTGAGAATAAATATTGTCGCGACCACCTCGACCAGCAAGGAAGATGCGACCCTGGATTCTTCTCAATGCGGTTTATTCAGGACCTTGCTACAAGCTTCTCTCCCACTTCTCTTCTGCCCGCTTCTTCCC
>NW_012267468.1:49153-52552 GCF_000151885.1 Dipodomys ordii
GAGATCAGTTCCATTCCTTTGTAGTTATAGTTGATTGAGGTTTGCGCTCCCTTGCTTTTCTTTGCTTCAGGATCTTGCCTGGACCTGTATGTTTCCCTGAGATCAAGTCCCTTGTTCTCAGTATACTGTGTATCTTTGTATGCTTCAGGCCAATTAAGAGTACCCTGAATACAAAATCTTCATACTTGACATTCAAGTCAAACTTCATGAATTCATACTACTGTTCCAAGATACTAGAATGTATTGGATCTAGAGACAAAAAAAACGCCCACCTTGTTATTTTAGAAGGAATTGAAATCATGAACTAGAAGAATATCGATCAGGAACTGAGCTAAGAGAATGGAAGTATGTGGGAAAATGTAGAATGTTGTATGTGTGTTAGAGATACAGAATAATAGGTTCATTTATTGAAAACTTGTCATCCTATATTGAAAGATCAACTTAAGCATACAGTTTTCCAGTTACATTGCTTACCTATCACTTCTGATCACAAATTATCTTTGAATAAATCACACGATTTTCAGGTACTTAACATCTTAAGGAAAGACAGTCTCCTTCTACATTTTTCATTCTATGTGACAAACCCTTCTTTTTTGTTTCCCTGTTTGCTGAATAAATGAATTCCTGGAAACAGAATATTGACAGCAAATCTGAGTGTAATTTTCATTTTGTAAATTTCAAATATAATATAAACTTTGTATTGACTAAGTCATTTTTTAAAAATGAGTGATATTCATGAACACAATATTTTGATGTCTTTATGTTAATTGAGAATTGCTACGTTAGTTCATGTGTCTAATTGACTTAACCATTATATTATTCATGTATAAACATTGCATTGCACTTTTTTATTTTCATATATGAAATAATCCCTAAAGGTTTACTTTAAAGTGATAATAGGGGAGTTTCCTTCATGTTCCAAACTTTAAGTTTACTACAGTAAAAGTACTAGAAACCCATGATGTTTACTGGAGCAATTTAAAACCTTAGAACGCATTTCTAAAGAGAAAGGATTTATTGATTACAACATAGAATAGAGTAAAAAAAAAGTCAGGTTTCTTGCTTGAGACTGCATAAAGTTCATGTGAATGTAGCTCAAGATGAGACTCAAAGATAAATTCATATTTATATTACTGAGATTTACATCACAATATAAGCAATATAGGTATTTTAAGGAATTGGTCATTCAAAGCCCTAGATAAATAATGGATGAAGAATGGAATTGAAAATAGCAAAGGGAAAACTATGCAACTATTATGATTTTATAATACTAATATGGAAGTAATGGAGCTTTTCCCTTTCTGAAGAAGAAGGTTTAGCCAGTAATTTCAATGTAAGTCATCAATTGTAATGTCTAAAGTCTTTCCCCCAAGATACCAAAGAGTACTATACTCATCCTCTGAAGAGTAAATAAGTTATTATTTTCATTAGCTTTGCTTAATATTAATTTACTTGTAGTAAACAGGTTTAAATGTCTTCTCTTTCTCTCAATTTAATAACATATATTTCTGTCTCTTTCTCTTTCTTCTTACAAGCCTGAAATCAATATTTCAAAGTAGCATAAGTAGGAAAACAAAATAACCTGATACAATAATCACAAATCTTAAATTATGTGAAAAAATCCACAATATAAAAAATAAATCTGAGGAAGAGGAAAAACAATGACAGAATAAGAATAGAAAATTATCCTAGCAATCTCTAATGAAACAGAGATTTAGAGTCCTAATAGGTCCTCCACAGCTAGAAGGTCACATCAAATCAGCAATAATTATAGATATGCAGCTATAAATATAGACATAATTATAGACATACAATTCATAAAAAAGATTTTATACCGTCTTCACAAGAAAACAGAAATCTATGAAAAGGTGCCAGCCAGGAATACATTGGGCAACATATTCAAAAGCACAAGTGCAGTGTGGAAATAAAAGGACAACATTGAAAAAAGCAGGAACAGAAGTGTACATCAGAGAAAGCCACATCCATACACATAGACCATTCACCATACCACTGGACAGTCCAAATGGTCACTGGAACCACAAATATTAACATCCCAACATCTCACCACAACTGATTTCTATTCCTACACTTAATGGACTTGACAAAAATGCAATTCCAGAAAAACACATCACAACAGGAAACCATACCAAACCTTGCAAATCAACCAAGAACATAGAGAGTCACCTATTAATATCATAGATCCCCCAAAAGAAAACCTCCAAATGGAAAGAACAAATCACAAAAATACAAGAAAAGTGATGTCAAAGTAGTATAATTCACATAGTAAATAACCAGGCATTAGAACAGACAATCAAGGATGTAGAAGATAGTTATTAAAATGTATTACAGATACTGCTGAAAAATGTGATTAATGGAAAGATAGAAAACCTCTACAAGGAAATTTGTGAATAAGATGAGACCAACCAGTCATTAGCAAAATAATTCATGGAGATTTCAAACAGAAAGATAAATGAATTCTGAGAAGGCAAGGGAGTCCAAGAAAAAATGGTTGCCTAGTTAATAGATATGAGAGAAGACACAGCTACGAAAACAACCCTTACATCTCCCCCAACCAAAGAAAAATATCCATACAAGACCTAAAAGAAAGCTTTAAGAAAGAGACAGAACCCCTAAGAAATGACCAATTAGCAGACAGGGAAACCAAAAACTAAGTAGAAAGTCTCCACAACAAATAGATGACATAGAAGATAATCTCAGGGTCAATGACAGAATACATCTAACAAGAAAGAGGAACTACTCATTTAGAACAAATCCAAGAAATAAGAAATGATCTTGCCAAAATTTTAAGACTCGATTAGAAGATAAAATTTCGGGGAGATAGGTATCAGGAATGAGAAACGCAAGAAACTAAATATATGGGAAGCACATTACAGAATTCTAGCAGAGAACTTGCCAAACATCCAAAGAGATAGGCTCATTCAGAGAAGAGAAGCCTTTAGAAACCAATCAGAATTCTAGAACTCAACAATCCACCATGATATCATAATCCATTAGAGGATTATTAAAGATCAAGGAAAGGATTCTTAAAGATGCCATAGAGAAAAGATTGATTATTTATAAAGGATATACAGTCCGAATAAATAGAGTTTTCTTAGCTGATATGGTAAAAAGGAAAGCCTGGCATTATATATGACAACCATTAGAGGTAAACAACTACCAACCATGAATACGGTCCCAAGCCAAACTCTCCATTACATTTAAAGGATATCTAAACATATTTCATGACAAAGAAAACTTGAAACAACCTATGTCAACCAAATTATCAGAATAGAATATCATCAAATACATCCTACATAGAGCAGATCAAGAAGAAGAGGCACTGGTTATATAGAATGGTTCCTACCAGAGAACAAGGTAAATATGTTAAGAGTAGATGAG
>NW_012267468.1:53988-56130 GCF_000151885.1 Dipodomys ordii
CATCTTACACACACACACACTCACACACACACACACACATACACACATACACACACACACACTCACACACTGGAATTCTATTCACCCATCAGAAAGCATGACTGTTCAGCAGTCTTAAGGAACATCAAAGCCTTCGGAAAATTATACTAAGAGAAATGAATGCACATTCGAGCAATATAGGTTTCATATATTTATTCATACATGGTAGCTAGAAGGTACTTACAAATCTACAAGAGAGATTCTTCCTCCAGTTTGAATTGCCATTATCAAGAATATTGAAAGTAGCAAATGCTAACGTGGATGTAGCCAAATGGGAACTCTATTACACTGCTGCTGGGAAATTAAATTTGTTCAACTATTCTCAAGTGCAGTATGGACTTTCTGGGAAAGACTAAACAGATCTCCCTTATGACCCAGTAATTCCTCTCATGGGCAGTAATCCAATAAATAACAAACAAGCTCACATTAAAGCTACCAGTATAACTATGATCAGGGCCAATGCCCAGAGTTCAAGGACTGGAAAAAAAGTTATCACTGCTGGTATTTATTTCCCCAAATACGAACCTTTTGACATAAGATACAAAATCTATTTGCAACAACTAGAATAAGACTTATCTGTAGTGGGTAATAAAATGTCTTTTTTGTTGAATGTTAGGAAAAGCTATAGGCAGTCCAAGAAAAGGGAGAATTTTTGTTGTTGTTGTTGTTGTTGGTCGAGGGGCTTGAAGTCTGGGCTTGGGCACTGTCCCTGAGCTCTTCAACTCAAGGTTAATGCTCTACCTTTTGAACCACATTGCCACTTCTGGTTTTCTGGTGGTTAAATGGAGATGAGTCTCAAGGACTTTCCTTCCCAAGTTGGCTTTGAACAGCAGTCCTCAGATCTTAGCTTCCTGAGTAGCTAGGATTACAGCTGTGAGCCACTGTCACCAGGCTAAAAATAGGGGATTTTTATAAAAGAAAATCCACCTCTTCACCTGTGTCTAAACCTCAGATATTACTATTAGAACACTTCATCCTCAACTCATTTGATCTGACATTTGTAAATTTTCTCTTTTCTGTCATGTGGGAATACTGCAGTCAATGTCAACTCAACTGTGGGACTGGATCAATTGTATGGTAATCGCTAGCACCTAAATCAAAACCATTTACATAAAAAAATGAAACCCTCATTTCGAGTAATTGTTTTCTCTTTTTATTACAAATCTGTGCTTGATTATTTCTTAATGTGATATTGGACCTCTTAACAGAGTGATGAATTTTTCTTTCTCTTGAGCAATTGTCCTTCTTCCACATGGGTCAAATATTTAAGTTTTCAAAAATTTCCATTGATAATTCATTAAGCTGACTTCTAAGAAAATGTGCATTTCTGGAATTGGTCTGCTGTGTTGTTCTTACATGCACAGGCTTTCTATGATTTATTTGTTTTATAAGGAATTCTATATTCCAATCTTTGTGTGACCAATTTTAGTCCCTTTGATCAGTCTTTCTGACCCTCTCTCAGGTGTCTTTTATTTCAGCCTGACTCATGAAAAATATATTAGCTATCAGCTAAATGACTCCCAGATTCAGTTTTTTGCTTGACTTTATGTAGACTGTGATAGGAGCCTTGACTGGCCTTGCTTACTGGAGTTTTTTACTTGTTTGTTTTGTTTTGTTTTTAGAGGTCTAGGATTACTAGTCAATATATTAGCTTCTCTGGGCCGCAGTGATCACGTGGACTAGAGTCAATGGGTTTTTGTCCTAATGATACAAAAACAACTGACTAAATTCCTGTTTTAATTGTCTCAAAATGAGGCAATCTGGCATCCTTGCAAAGCCATCAATAATATTCTGCTACCAATTACAGAAATGGTCTATCAAGATGGCTTTTCAAGGTTGACTGTAAAAAATGTTTATTTCTCTGTGGGAGGACCATATAAAAAACAAAAAAAAATCACATCGAACATTATAAATACTTTAGAAAAAACAGCAAGAAAAAAAAACCACTTGTGTCCCTATCTTGGGGTTCATTTAGCTTAACATCACTTTATCTATTCATATGCATATAGCTTTTGACCTTTTCTACTTATCCAGGACATATATTAATTATTGCCAATAAGGGATACCACGTGACTGATGTTTCTTTGGACTTGGATTATTTTA
>NW_012267468.1:57150-61379 GCF_000151885.1 Dipodomys ordii
GAAATATATATAGTAATCTTAGAGGGTAAATTTAAAGACTACTCATAGCCTATAAAACTCTTGTTGAACATCATAATCTTAGCTAGTTTTAAATGTACAGGAATATGAGAAGAGTTCTGGGAAGATGGCAGAGGAGAAGCTGGAATCTGAACAAGCTCTCGCATAGAAAGCAGTTTTAGAGTTCCAGTGAACAGTCCTAAGCCAGAGAATCACACCAAGTGTGCCATCACAGGACAGAGAGTTAGGCAAGAGAGGGGAAACCCAGGCAAGGAGACACATCTGAGCTCTTGCCAGCAGCCACCGCGGCGGCAGCAGCGGTCCCAGCTGCAACCGCAGGGCACCATACCTGAGCCACAGAGAGTCTGGGACAAAGGATCCAGATGCAATGAGCGAGCAAATTCTACTCAACACCAGCAAGAACAGACAAGGAGAAGACATCTTCATCCTGCAGTTTGCAGACCAGAGACAACCCAGGAAACAAGACTCGGCGTGAGTAGAAGCCCGACGTCCTCACACCTTCTCAGGGCCCAGAGGAGGGAAGGCCACTCCTCCCCACCCCCAGTACTGGAGATCTCCATCTTGGATACCAACAAAACACAGGTTAGCTGCCAGCTCCAACTCAGGTCTTGGAATAAAACGAGTCATTTAGCAGGTCACAAGAATTTAACAGCAGCGTGACCTGCCAGACTCAGCTCCACCCAGGGAAAAGTCATCCAGCTTGGGCACCAGCCATAGGAGAGGCTTTCCTCACTGGGTAATCAGAGCCAGAGGCTGCCCCTCCCTCTAGCAGCCTCAACAATCAATTGAAAATCAGTAAACAGAAACCCTGAGAATGGCTCCAGGCTGGGCTCTGTGGGGTTTTCACAAAATAGCCCCAGGGAAAAGCTACTGTTTGTTGAAAGGCCTAAACTCTACCCAGAACCTAGCCTCATCACTGCATCCCCCTCTTTTGTGATTCTCAAAACAAATCAGCCTCCCATTAAACTAACCTGGGAGGGGGATCTCAAAATCCTGGGTCAAGCAGAACATTTTTCTGACTGTTCGAACAAACTGACTTAAGAAACCAATCAAGCTACAGGACCACAAGCAGACCAGAGAATCCAACAAGAGGCTGGTTACAGACACAAGGGAGATACAGGATTTTTTCCACCCCTCCCCCCCAAAAATATCAAAGAACTTTCTTCTTCTTCTTCTTCTTCTTCTTCTTTGGTACCTTATATAAATTTTTTTTTCTTTTCTAAAACTTTTCTAATCTTTAATTTTTGCCTTTTTTGAAAAAAATTGTTTTCCAGTAACTTTTTTTTCCTCTTCTAATTTTTACTTTAGGTATATGTGAAAGTGATATTTTTCTTTCTTTTCTTGTCTTCTTTCTCTTTTTTCTTTTTTAATTATCTTTTTGTTTTACTGAACTTCTTAACTTTTTTCTTCCTTTCTTATTCTTTTCACCTTTTCCTCTCTTTCATTCTTCTTTGTGTGACTTAACTCTTGTTCTGCATATCCTCAGATAAACCCATAGTTAACTAGTAGATCCTATCCCCCATTGTGTGCACACTTAATCCAAAAATTTATTACTCAATTCAAAACCTCTGAGATTTAAATTCCTTAATAGCAGTACCACCTCTTTATACCTATATAATATTTTAAGCATTTTTATTTTTAAGCTTTTCATATCTCCTCTATGTCCCTCCCCTTCCCTCAATATATTCACGTTCCTCTCTAAATAGATTGTTTTTGAGTATCCATAATATTTTTAATTTTTACTTTTCTATTTTTTCTGGTCTCTTTTCTTTTCCCTTTCCCTTTCTTCTTTTTCTCTCTCTCTCTATACTTGCATCTTACCCAACTTATTTCGTGCATTGAGATTATGACATAGTTAACTCTCCCTGTGCCTCCCCCCACCACTGTATTCCTAATTTTTACCCACATCTCTCCCTAACCCTAATAATTTCTGGTTTTCCAAATTCTTCTCTGCGGTTGGAAGCACATTAACATATAGTTGGTTGATGTTGAATAGATGTATCTGCTGAACTAGATTGTATCTTTAGACTATTGACTGTGCAAATTCAGACTTGGGTTGATGCTTGCCTTAAGATAGTGTTCTAGCACAAAACTGGAGCTATTTTCATCTCAAATGGGCAGAGTAAGCCGGAAAAACACAAGAAAAATGGCAAATCCGGGTATGTCAATTCCCAATCTTGATAATCAGGGGACAGAACAGATAATGAATAATCGAGAGGAAAGTTAACAAAATAGCTCTACAAACACTCCTGGTAAACATGATAAATGAAAAGATAGAAAACATACAAAGGATACTGTATGAGCGTGACAGGGAGAGAGAGGAGGCAATCCAAAAGTTTATACAGGAATTTCATAAGTGTGAGGAAGCTACTCAAAAACTGATACAGGATTTGGGTGAGAAGCTTGAGAATACTCAAAGAGAAAGGCAGGCATGTAATGAGCAGACTTCGAACAATCAAAGAGAATTGCAGGAATCCCACGAACGGGAGGAAGCTAATCAAAGAGTAATAAAGGAATTGCGAGAGCAGGAAGAGAATACACAAAGATCACTAAAGGCATTCATGGAATCCTTTATCAAAGAGCTGAAGGAAGTTAGGGAGGCCACAAAGGCAATGCTCAATGGAACCCAACAGAAGGAATGGGATTCCAAAGAAACCATAACCAATCAAATAAGTGATCTGAGATTAAACACTGAACACTAAATTAAGGAAGTAAAGAAATTCATACAAGATCTAAAACAGAGCTTTAACAAAGAATTTGAAGCCATCCAAGCTGACCAATTAGAAGGAAAAGAGATAAACAACAAAGTAGAGAGTCTTCAAAGCAGGTTAGACCTGCCAGAAGATCGAATCTCAGGGATTGAAGAAAGCCTAGACATTATCAAGAAAGAACATACAACCATCCAAGACAAGTCCAAGAAATATGATAGATCTATCCAACACCTGGAACACACCATCAGAAGGCCTCATCTAAGGATAATGGGTGTAGAGGAGCACCTAGAAAGAGAAGTTAATGGTCTAGGAAATTTGTTTAACAGGATCCTAGCAGAGAACTTCCCAAACATAAAATAAGATAGGCCTATTCAGATACAAGAAGCTTTTAGAACCCCAAATAGACCAGACCAGAATAGTACATCCCACTGTCAAATTATATTCCACACAGGATCATCTCCGACCAAGGAAAAGATCCTTAATGCTGTCAAGGAGAAAATGTTAATCAACCAATTAAAATCACCTCATATTTCGCAGCAGAGATAATCAAAGCAAGAAGAGCCTGGAATGATGTATGCCATGCCTTAAAAACAAAAAACTATCAACCAAGAATACTGTACCCAGCTAAACTCTCCTTCATAACTGAAGGCGAAATAAAAACCTTCCATAGCAAAGAAAAATTGAAACAATACATAGCCACCAAACCAGGCCTACAAAAGATTCTTAAAGATGTGCTACACATAGAAAACCTACAAGACCACAATAAAGGCGAAGAAACTACACCCAAACTGAGAATCCAAAAACCATAGGAAGAACCCAGTTTTGGCAGCCCCCAAGAAGGTGGATAACATGGCAGGAACTCCCAAATACCTCTGAGTCCTCTCTCTTAACGTTAACAGACTGAACTCTCCAATTAAGCAACATAGACTGTCTAGTTGGATTAAAAAATAAGACCCTTCTCTCTGATGCCTTCAGAGTCACATCTTGCCTGTAAAAACAAACACATTTTTAATGTTAAAGGCTGGAACAAAATCTACCACGCAAATGGCCTTCATAAACAGGCGAGTGTTTCAATCCTAATATCAGATAAAATAGACTTCAAATGAAAATTTCTGAGAAGAGATAAAGTAGGTAGCTACATACTAATTAAGGGATCTTTCCTTCAGGAGGATATTACAATTCTAAATATCTATTTGCCGGGATAAGGAGCAAGATGGCAGAGGAAAAGCTGGAATCTGAACAAGCTCTCGCATGGAAAGCAGTTTCAGAGTTCCAGTGAACAGTCCCAAGCCAGAGAATCACACCAAGTGTGCCATCACAGGACAGAGAGTTAGACAAGAGAGGGAAGCCAAGGCAAAAAAGACACATCTGAGTGATTGCAAGTGGCGGAGACTGAAGCCATTCCTGAGCGCTCACACAGAGAGTCTGGGACAAAGGAGCCAGACGCAGCGGGCGAGCGGATTCTACTCAACACCAGCAAGAACCGACAAGGAGCAGACA
>NW_012267468.1:61706-62071 GCF_000151885.1 Dipodomys ordii
CTACCCAGAACCTAGCCTCAACACTGCATCCCCCTCTATTGTGACTCTCAAAGCGGATCTGCCTCCCATTAAACTAATCTGGGAGGGGGATTCCAAAATCATGGGTAAAGCAGAGTATTTTGCTACCTGTTCCAACAAACTGACTTCAGAAACCAATCAAGCCAGAGGACCTCAAGCTGACCAGAGACTCCAACAAGAGGCTGGCTATACACTAAAGGGAGATACAGGATTCTTCCCACCCATCCCCCCCAAAAAAAATCAAAGAACATTTTACTTTTCTTTTTTTTTCTTTTCTTTCTTTTTTTTGGTATTTATATATATAATTTTTTTCCTTTTCTAAAAATTTTATTAATCTTTATTTTTTG
>NW_012267468.1:62121-62424 GCF_000151885.1 Dipodomys ordii
GGCGAAGTGACCTGCCAGACTCAGCTCCATCAAGGGAAAAGTCACCCAACTCAGGCGCCAGCCATTGGAGTGGCTTTCCTAACTGGGTAACCAAAGCCAGAGGCTGCCCCTCCCGCTAGCAGCCTCAACAAGCAATTGAAAATCAAAAACCCTGAGAATGGCTCCAGGCTTGGTTCTGTGAGTTTGTTCTTTTTTTTTTTTTCTTTTCTTCACAAAATAGCCCCAGGGAAAAGCTACTGATTGTTGAAAGGCCTCAACCCTACCCAGAACCTAGCCTCAACACTGCATCCCCCTCTATTGTGA
>NW_012267468.1:64333-64596 GCF_000151885.1 Dipodomys ordii
GCAGGTTAGACCTTCCAGAAAATCGAATCTCAGGGATTGAAGACAGCCTAGATATTATAGAAAAAGAACATACAACCATCCAAGACAAGTCCAAGAAATATGATAGATCTATCCAACACCTGGAACACACCATCAGAACGCCTCATCTAAGGATAATGGGTATGGAGTAGCACCTAGAAACAGAAGTTAATGGTCTAAGAAATTTGTTTAACAGGATCCTAGCAGAGAACTTCCCAAACATACAAAAAGATAGGCCTATTCAG
>NW_012267468.1:64893-66050 GCF_000151885.1 Dipodomys ordii
GCCAAACAATGGAGCACCCAAATTTATCAAAGAAACACTACTTTCCGTCAAATCCCATATAAATCCAAAGACATTAATTGTTGGGGATTTTAACACACCACTGTCCCCACTAGATAGATCAACTCGGCAAAAACTCAACAGAGAAACCGCACATCTAAACAGCTGCATAGATCAACTAGATTTAACAGACATCTACCGAACATTTCACCCAGCAGCATCAGAATACACTTTTTTCTCAGCAGCGCATGGAACGTTTTCTAAAATAGACCACATTTTAGGCCACAAAGCAAACTTGTCTAAATTCAGAAATATTGAAGTTATACCTTTCATTTTCTCTGACCACAAGGGAATAAAATTCGAACTCAACACCAAAAGCCATGAAAGAAAGTCCTGTATCACATGAAGGCTGAACAACACACTGTGAAACATGAGTGGGTCATAGAAAGTATAGAAAGAAAATTCAAATGTTCATGCTATTCTACAAAAATGAAGCCACAAATTACCAGCTCCTCTGGGACGCAGCAAAGGCAGTACTCAGAGGCAAGTTTATAGTTCTGAGCTCCTACATCAACAAATTGGAGAGATCTGATGCTAACGATTTAATGACACATCTAAACCTCCTTGAAAAAGAGCAGCAAGATAAACCCCAATCCAGTAGACTGAAAGAAATAATTAAAATTAAATCAGAATTAAATGAATTAGAATCCTAAAAAACTATAGAAAGTATCAACAAAACAATGAGTTGGTTCTTCGAAAAAATTAAAAAATTGACAGACCCTTAGCATATCTTATCAGAAAAAGAGGAAAACACCCCCAAATTCATAAACTCAGAGATGAGAATGGAAATATCACCACGGAAACAACCAAGATTCAGGACATTATAAGGGAATATTCCCAAAACTTTATGCTAATAAATTTGAGAACTTGACAGAAATGGACCTTTTCCTGGCAAATGTTGACATGCCAAAACTAAACCAAGATGAGGTAAACCATGTTAACAGGGCTATATCAAGCATTGAAATAGAAACTGCAATAAGAGCCCTCCCAGCCAAAAAAAAGTCAAGGACCAGATGGTTTTACAGCGGAATTTTACAAGGCCTTCAAAGCAGAGCTCACACCAATACTCCTCCAACTCTTCAATGAAATTGAAAGAGAAA
>NW_012267468.1:68785-76160 GCF_000151885.1 Dipodomys ordii
ATTAAAAGTTTCTCAAGTAGAGTTTGAATCAGGAGTGTTGATAAATGTCTACACATAAATCTTAGCCATAGGCTGAAGCAGTGGTTTACGGAGTTGAGGCCACAAAATTGAGAGACAGTTTTGTGTTTAGTTTTTTGGTTTTGTTCCTGTTGGTTGTGGGGCTTGAACTCTGGGTCCTGTGTACTGCTCCTCAGCTCTTCATCTCAAGGCTATTGCTACAACTTGAGCCACAGCACCACTTCCATCTTTTTATGCTTATGTGGTGCTGAGGAATGTGATGTTGATGGGTTATCATACATCAAATACCTTCAAATGTGCATGGAGAGTCTAAAGATAGCAGTATGAATATTCTCGTACAGCTCTAGTTTATCTGTTATGCACTTTCAGTATTATGATATTTCTCTCTTTCATTCTCTCTTATTTCCTCTCTTTCTCTTTCATGCTCCATGTCTGCTACTTAGAATTTCTGCTGAGCTACTATTATCCTTCAGGACCCACTGGGATTTTGGGAAAATGATAGGGACCATCAGTTACCCTTGCATTCTTTAAGAGTTATAAGAGTGACGTGATATTATTCTTTGCCATTTTAAATGGCAAAACAACAGATCTAGGAATTACTATTCACTTTTAGTACTATTACAAATTTTCCTCATAGGAATCATTGGGACGAATAAAATACTTTTAACTTGTGTCCTAAAAGATCTTTTCCTTTTACAAGCAACCTTTTCTTTTATTATCATTAAGTAACAAAAACAAAGCTATCCTATGGAAATTAGCCTGAACTTGTTGACAGGGTTGAAAAACAAGAAAGTGGGGGAAGTAAGCACAGATTCTCAGAGCAGTTTATCATGTACACTTTGTGAGAATGACAATGTGCTGAGAAGTCTAGACTAAATCACTGTACACCTTATATATAAAATATATTTACATATATTTATATATGTATATTTATATGTGCATATATGTGTGTATTTGCCCTTATATATGTACACATGTATATTGCTATACATACAAATACACACATACATATACATATGTATACATGCACAGATGGAGAAAGACGCATAGATATAGCCAACACAAGTTTCACTACTTGTTGAATATGCCCTAGACGGAATGTTTGGAATCAAATATGTTGAAGATATATTTGTCTCTAAGAGTTCTTTTAGCACTTCTCTTATCTCTTATAACTGGTAGGTTTTAAGATTCAACTTGCAAATGCAGTACAAGTGATAGCACATCCCCCAGAAATCTCAGTAAGTATAGGTCATATGGTGTCTCCCTGCTCCCCATGGAATGCTTGCTCTTGTAGACACTCTCAACAACCAAAACAGAAGGAGAATATCCGTGTAAAGAATAAAGTTATACGGCATCTTTCCCTGAGCTCTTTTCCAACAGCCAGCATCAATTCCTAAGTAATGAGTGAGTCCACAGAAGACTGGAGCTCAGGTCAACATTTAACCAACCCATATGGTAAGTCTAAAGTGAGAAATGCTGACTGAGGTCTTGCATTTCCTGGCCACGAAAATAAGAAAAAGTATTTGTAAAGTATTAAAATTTGAGAATAAGTTGTATCCTGTCAATAAATGTGTAGAATACAATTATACCAACTGACAAAAGATGCATTTCATTTGTGTGCTTTTGGACTTGGCAAGTGATTTTTAGGTGTGTCTACACAAGTAGAATCAACATAAATCAAGTTAGCATTTCTTCATTTAAGAGACAAGGAAAGGATACAGGTTGACCCACGGTAGCAATGAGATGTACAAGACACTCTAAGTGGGTGTTTAAGAGCACATGATGGGTTTTTGTACAACTCCCATTCTTCCACCAACCTTACTCCCCTCTCCTTTTCACTATTCTAAGGGTTAAAATATTTAATTCATATACTAATCCACCTCATCACCAAAATTGATTTAAAGGTTTTGTGCTCTTGTTATCAATGTTGATTTAAGGGTTGAAATTCTGTTTGTCAAAATTTGCCTTGCATTTTTTTTTGGTATTGCCTACTATTCTGACATTGACCACGTGGTTTTATCATTTTGGGAAAAAAATATCACTTTGTCACTGGAATTCCAAAAAAACGTACGGCCAATTTTGATTTTTTAAAAACCCAAGTGCATCTTAGAACTTTAGTTTAAAAGTGTGTGTGTGAAAACATGTTCAACATAATCTCATTATAAAAACTATGTAACAAGTTATCTTCTATGTCTTGATAGTGATATTTCCTATCAAATGTGCTGTTTGTTAAGAGAAAACCTTTTTTCAAGAGCAGTAGTAAAAGGAATGAGACCCAACTCAGCTCCTAGCCAGCTGTGATGAAAAACAAACCAGTAAGGAGGTAAGAATTGTCTTAAAATGTTTGTTCCACATATCTTTTTCTGTCCCCAGAAAGTTCCAGTATAGGAGATGGTATGAGTAAGCCTTAAAAGACAGCTTGTGAGTAAAGTTGGTAAGTAATCATTGGCTGTGGTTTAACATTAAAACTAGCATGTCATTCTCTATGTCCATCTAAAGTCGTTTCTTTAACGTCTGTGTATAATTTTGTAAGTAACTAACCAGGAGTTTTGACAATTCATCCGAGGGTGGCAGTCTTGCCCAGATCCTGCCTGGACCATCCTACCTCCACCATGGTACACTGGACTCCTGCCTGACTCCATTACACACAGCTAATTCTTGGTAAAAGACTAATTTAGATTTACAAACACTAAGAATCTTGTGGGACACTCTCTGTAAACCTTACTCAACCTGATATGAAAAAGCCAGCTATGTTGTTATACTATTGAAACATGTATAGGCCAGGAGAGCCTCTCATACAATTTAGTTATCAGGTTTTCTAGGCATACAAGATATGCTCAAACTCTCATCCCATCTATTGAATTTTGTCATTGCAGAGTTCTGGCAAGTATTTGTTGATCAATTCTTGGCAGGGTGCACATAAACTCTACTTGTTCTCACTGATATCCTTGTTGCTTTAATTGGAAATGATAAAGGTTTTTTTGGTAAAGATTGCAGTTCAAAGCCAGCCCAGGCAGATAAATCCCTGAGACTCTATCTCCCAACTAACCATCAAAGAACCAGGGTGGAAGCTGGATCAAAAATTAACCAGCAAAATGCTAAATGTGGCCCTATGACTCAAAGTGGTAGAATGCTAGCCTCGAGCAGAATTACTCAGGGAAAATGCTCAGGCCTTGAGTTCAAAGCCCATATCCCAGCCACAAGCACCTAGATCCCAGGACAAGGTGGAAAAGAATAAGAGGAAAAGATGTTACATCAGCCACTTTGTGGCTGACCTTTCAAAATTAACCAGATCCAGGAGGTCAATAGAAACAAGTTGAGAAGCTTGTCCATCCAATGTCCATATCTGTCTAACTTCTAAATGCACAGGAATTAACATTCTTTCCTTTGTTACCTGCTATTTATAGGAAATGATCAAGGTCTCTCACCAGGCCCTTAAATACTCCAATCCAGCCCTAGTTCTGGTTATAGGTTCATGATCCAAATGGAACTTTTCTGGCTTATTTCCTGGTTGTGTTTTCTGATGTCACTCATATCAACTAGTCCTGCCACCTTGTCAGCCTTTTGCCTGATCTCAGCATTTTCAAGTTTCTCTCTAACAGGATAACAGCCCTCACTCAAACCTGGGACCAAGTCAAGGACATCCTATTAATGCAGGCAACCAGAGGATTTGCTTACACTGCTCTGGATTGAGCACAGACCTGGACCTTAAGATGCCAGCCTCAGTGACTCCTGGACACACTCATGACAGCTGGAAGTAACCAGAAAAGACCACGATGCCCCTCCACCTTTTATAATCCAGTGTTGAAAATGATGGAATCTGCTTTGTTCTCATAACTGCATGATTCTCCTTTCTCAGGCCAATTCGTTTTATGTATCCAAAGACCCTAAATGAAGAACTTGCTTCTCCCCACTTGGCCCTATCATTTTAGGTATCTAAAGATGGAATATGAAGGATTGACCCCCACCCTGCTGTTCCAGGCTCATACACAGTACAGGCAAAATCCCAGGTATGTGTGAACTTCTTTTAAGTGCAGACAGGGCAATCCATATAATACCAGTTGTAAACATCCCATTGTGGGCCCTACTGAAAGGCTCCCACTTTCCTTGACATAGGGGCTTTTCATTAAACTCTACCTCCTTGCTTAGTCCTCCTATAAAAAGTCAGATCCTGTTTCAGCTCCCTCACACAACCTCCAAACGTGCTTTTCGTCAATAAACAGTCCTCGCCTATTGATGATGAAGTCCGTCCTATTCCTTTTCCATTCTCCTAAATTTTCCTAACAAGGACAGGCTGTATTCTCTGACCCTGAAGAGAGAAAATTACTAAGCATTCATTTACAGTCTTCTGAATATTTCTGATTCTGCACACATCAATTATCTATCCCTACCTATGTCCTAATGAGAGGATTTTAAAAGAATTTATTGTTGGTTCCAATGCATTACATTAAGATATTTAGAAACAAGTGAGAAACATAAAGGTCTATACGAACTTTTGGTGGGACTGAAGGGATAGTGGAATTTGGTTCTCTATAATTTGAGCAATTTGCAAAAAGAGTTGGCAAATTACAACTTACATTTCAGCAGACTTGACACATTAATTTTTGTGTATTGAAAGGAGCACAAGCCTCAACAATACGTTAATGCTATCCTCTTATTTATCTCTAAAGGTTTATGCTCTGGTCATTTAATATTAAAACTTCAAAAAAATTTAATCTTTAGCAAGTCGTGCAAAGGGGTTTCACTTCATCTTGTCAGTGTTGAATAATGTGTATGAGCATTTCAATGTACAATACATCTGGATCATTTTCAATCATTCCACTTTTCTAATTTTTATATATTTTATAGTAAAAATCGTGTACAGAGAGGTTACAGTTACATGAGTAATGTCTTCTGCATCATATTCACACATTTTAAGTGAATATCGAGGGTAATTTACCTAGTATTGGAAGTTTAGGCGCGGTCTTCTTTTTTTGATGATAGTAGCAGGAGTCAGTTTAATTATGCAGATTCCACTATGGAGTGAGCCCTTTAGTTTTCTAACTTTTCGATAAATTTAGAGTTACTTTTTATTAGTAATTACAAACATTTTATTTCAGTATTTGAAACGCTGCCCCAACTATTTTAAAACTTTCACATTAAGCTAGACTGAACTTTTTTCTCTCATTTACCCCACTAGCGCAGGTTAAGTCTCCTTTGGCTTTATTGTTTGAGCGGCCAAGGGAAGAGGGTAAAAAGAAAGATGATTATTACTCAGATATCTCCTTTCTCTTCTGTTTTTGCTATTCTTGTTGAGAGGAATACTAGATCAGGGAACAATAGTGATGCTTGACTTCACCATACAAGGGAACATTCCTGGCATGTCAATTATTGTTTCTCAGAATCACTTAAATTGATTACTCTTTCCTTCTCTGTAACAGTAACCTCACTGTGGCACCCTTGGTGCAGAAGGAAGCACACTAACAGGTTTTTAGCTGTAAATTGGTATTTTATATCTCAACTTACTACTATCAAAAATATAAAGCTTTGACTATATAAATGCAAAGGCACTGATTGTACAATAATAACTTATAGACAATTCTACTCAGCTCTCCCCTCCTCTCCTCTCCTCCCTTCTCCTCCCCTAATTTACTCTCCCTTCCCTTCTTCATTCTTTTTTTGTCTGTCCTCCGTATTCATTTCTAACTTCTAACTTTCTCTCTTCCAGTAGGAAGTGATTTGTTTTATCAGACAACACATAAATCATTGAACAATTTTTTCTCGTATTTGTGATTATTTATTTTTAAAAGAAGTGAGTTTTAGTAGAGCACCAGTGGCTTCCACCTAGCTACTAGGTAGGTTCAAATTTGACAATTGCAATTCCAAGCTATTCCAAATGAATAAACCTAAAAGATTCTTTTCTCCACTTGTAGTAAAAGGAAGAAGTGAAGGTGTGACTCAGGTGGTATAGTCCAAACATTGAGAATTAATGCCAAGATAGAGCTCAAGGCCAGTATTTCAAAACCAAGTACCAACATAATGTTAAAAAATACGTCCTTCTATTTTGAATGGGAATATTTCTCCAAAAATTCATACCCAGGACAATTTTCAAGGTCAAAGATTTTTTCAAAGGCTCTTTCAGATCTTAACCTGATTTCTCTTGCTTGATTTACTTTATAGGAAATAGGAACCATTTGTTAGGAAATGGAAAGACTTGGTAAATATTATATTAAATGAAGTAAGCCAGGCCCAAAGAAACATAGGTCCCATGGTTTCCCTTATTTGCAATATCTAGTATATGTCTGAGTCAAGCAGAAAAGGTCAGATAAGTTAAACTAAAAGTTTTTCATCATGTCCCTAACAAGAATCTCCAAGATTGGCCTTGATAATTCCGTCATAGAAGACTGGGTTCATGCAAATGTCAGTTATGTTTGTGGTCCAATATTTTCTACAGTTGCTTAGGTTGCAAACTTCTCACAGCACATACAGTATCTGGAAAAAGTGCTGTCTTACTAGGCACCTAAGTTATTTTTGAGGATCACAGTTCATTGCCAGCCTGAGTAGGAAAGTCCAGGTGATACTTATCTCCAATAAACCATCAGAAAACCGTAAGTGGCACTATGTCTCAAGCGACCGAGTGCTGGCCTTGAGCCCCATGACTGACCAAATAAAAAAGAAAGAAAATTATATATATATATATATGATGAGATGAATTACATTTAAATATGTATAAATATATATGATGCACATTTAAATATAACTAAATGTATGATGTATTTATAGTATATTCGTATATTTACAAGTAGTTACATATATTTACATAATATGTTCATATTTTATCTGTACATTTATAAATAGATTTGTAATTTATATCCAAAGAGTACATCTGAAGATTTTGGGGAAATTTTAGTTTCTATAGGATTACCACTGACCCATCATACTTTCAATCATTTTTTCCACTTATTACAATGTCTGCAGTACTAAGGCTGAATGATTATGAAACAGAGCAGTTGTTTTATTCCTTAAGATTTTGGATTAGAAACATCTACTTATTTGGTATGAAACCTACCAAAATGTGATCTTGAAATCACACTCCACAAACTGGATATATACATCAATGTAGCAACTTATAGTTCTCAAACTTTTATTTGAATTCTCTATCTCATATACATTCAGCTTCCCTACAAACATGCATGCATATTCATGTTCACATACATCCCATACTGACATGACATACTAAATGTAACACTGTGATAAAAAATAATTACTGAAGACGAACAACTTCACAAATGTAATTAAATATCATTTTATATATATAATTCATTATTGAAATACTGATGAAAGTGCAGCTGGGAGGATGTTTCAAATAGAGTGCCAA
>NW_012267468.1:81790-83639 GCF_000151885.1 Dipodomys ordii
ATTGTGGCAGGCTTACATGGTATAGGAAGAAAAACAAAAGGGCATACTAATACTTTTATCTGCTACATTGTTATATTAGTTTATTCAAACAAAAATACACACATATAAACACACAGATATACACATATGTAGTATAAAGACACAGTCATTTTGCAAAATAAATATTTTAATAGGAATTCAATAAAATAGTCTGCTGGGCACTGATTAGAATTTATAGAAATATCCAGTTGATTCCACCCCTTCACAAGTCATTAGCATTGGTAAAAATGTTGCCATTTGAATTTAGAATGCCCCAGAAAGACCTATGTGATAAAGAAAAATGACTTTCTATTTCCTACCAGATTTTGGAGAATACCTGAGTAGTTCTTATGGAGATTAAGTTCTTCTGCATGAAACCTATGAAATCATAGACACTCATCTGCATTCTTCTTTTATCTTTTAATCATTCTACGTCAAAAACTTTTCTCTGACATCCTCCCCACCTTGACATTGTCTTTCATAGGCCCCCAAAGCAATAGAACCAACTGAACACACTCTGAAACCTTCAAACTTGTTAATCTGAGTGGTCCTTTCTGTTTAATAAATGGACAGTATCACTTACTATGGTAGGTTATAAAGCTAACACAGAAGTCTAGTCTTCCTAACAATGTAGAGTATATTAAATCGTGCTTCATTCTAAAATATCTAACTCCATTTTTAATTTATGTTTTAGTTTCTGTTGATCCCAGGGCTTAAACTCAGGGCCCGGGTTGTGTTCTAGGCCAGTGCTCGACATACAATCTAAACTGGAACTCCGTTTGCCCTGGTGGTTAACTGGAGATAAGAATCTAATGAACTTTCCAACTCAAGCTGGCTTTGAGCTGGGATCTGCAGATTTCAGCCTTTTAACTAGCTAAGAATACATCCTTGAACCACCAGTGCCTAGCCACGTTGTGTATTTTGTGTAATTCCAACTTTCAAGATTGTATGGATGCTCCTACTATAATATATAAAAAAATAACACTGTTTTCACTGTATTTGATGTTGGTATAATTTGTGGAGGGGAAGGGAAAAACCAAATTGTTTAAAAAGGGATACATGTGAACTCATTGCAACAATGAGATGTACAAGATGTTATGTAGAAAATGAAGCTTACAACTTTGGCTCTGAGTGGGGGGGAGGGTCCAGAGGGGGAGATGGGAGGGATGCTAAGGGGAAACAAAGGAGGAGGTAACAATGCTTGATAAGAAATGTACTCATTAACTTGCCAATGTAATTGTAACCAATCTGTACGGTATTTTCACACACACACACTCAAAAAACTTAAAACATACTAAGAATATTTGTAAAATATATAATGAAAGAAGATTTTTCATCCTTTACAAAATCTATGCTAAATCACTGCTAATCTATTGATATTTTACTGTAAGGTTCCTGCAACCAGTTTGATATAGTTTAATACTTGTCATGCGAAGTTGCTCTATATTCTACTGGAGATTTAATTTTTCATGTATGTATGTGTATATATGTATATGTATGTGTATCTATCTATACATATTCCAATGTGGATCATCAGACTTGAAACTTTGCTTTGTTTTTCTGTTCAGTATTTAACCTGGTCGTCTCATTCTGTGACAATATCTGTGCACATTCTTATCATTCCTTTATTTACCACACCATCAGCCAATTTATCATGTCAGAGTGTAATGTTTTCTCTTTTACTATCCAAGTGTGTTTACTTGTAGAATTAGAGGTACATTCTAATACAACAAATCAGGGAAATCAAGCAACTTATATTTCTTTGAGTTTATCTTTCTACACTTAATATAAGTTGGTTCCAAGCCTTTCCATTTCCTTATGAGTGGTCTAA
>NW_012267468.1:85524-89978 GCF_000151885.1 Dipodomys ordii
CAAGCGCTCTACCACCGAGCCACCTTCCCAGCCCAATTCTTTGTCTTATGGGGGTCCACTTTCTGGTTCATTATAACCTATTTGCTGGACCTTCACATGGCAGAGTAATTATATTCGGCTTCTTTTGTTAGGATCATTATTGCTGGGTCATCTTTGAAAGGTTCATTCTAAAGTCACCAAGCAGGGGACTAGAATTGCAACACATGTATCTGGAAGGAGTTACATCGTCCAATACACTGTGCAACTTTTTCTTTAACTCAGTGTGGTGTATCATTTGGATATTATTTCATAGAAGATAATTACTTAAGGACAATCTTATATTATGTAAATAATGTGAATGATACTTCTTACAATGGGAATAATTATTGTGATGGCAAAGTGAAGTATGATTGTTTAGTGGCTCTTGAATCACATCATAGGTAACCATGTACACGTAGTACAGCCTTACTAGGGCCCTTCTGATGTATTTGAACAATTTCTGATGAGTTAATTGCTTTCAGACTTATTGAGCCAACAAATACAGATCTCCTTTGATTTTAATTACAGTCCAGTATTAGGACTCCCACAGACACCAAAATTAGAGGGTGCTAATTTCTCTGATGTAATATAATAAAATTATTACAATTAATATATATTAATTAATATATATGAGAACAGTAATATTGATAGCACTATAATTACTAGTATTCACATTATATAATATATTGAAATCCTTTGGTTACTCAATTTTTAGAATAATTATAACTAAATATAAATTGCATATAATTATTTGATGATGTATAGAAAATGAGTAAAAGATTTGCGTACATATTTACTGCATATGCAAACAGATTCACCTGGTTTTATCTGATTCTTCATTTGTTGGTTTCGTTCATGCATGGCGAACATGCAGAGTATTGAAAATTTCAAATTTGCACTTACTAAAAGGTTAATTATATGAAGTTTATGTTGGGCTAAACAGCAGATTTTATCAATTAAATTGCTTTTTTCCTTCCCTTCCTGCCTACCTTCCTTCATTCCTTGGTTCCTTCATTCCTTCCTTTTTTCCTTCCTTCCTTCTTTTCTTCTTTCCTTACTTCCACCTTCCCTCCATACCTAACTCTCTCTCCTTTCTTTCTTTCTTTTTTTCTTTCTTTCTTAATTTCTTTCTTTCTTCCTTCCTTTCTTCCTGTCTTTCTTTTTCTTTTCTTTTTTTCTTTCTTTCCTTTCTTTCATTCTTTTCTTCCACCATTCTTCCTTTCTTTCTTTTACTCACGATGTTTCTTATGGCTATAGAAAAAATACCAATTGTTGTACTCCAAGATGTTATGAATAATTATAAATACACTAGATTAATATTAATTTTAATAATCTATGTCATATCTTAGGACTAATTGTACTAAAAACAACTTCACAGAAATTGTGAGAAATATAGTAAATATTACTTTTGATATTATTTCTTCAACCTAAAATAAAAATTTAGACATAATATGGTTTGTATGTGTTGTTTTTGTGATTTGAACTCAAGACCTATCATTTAGTGATTTTTTCCCAACAAGGATATTGCCACATTTGAGCCACAACTCCACTTCTGGCTTTGTGTGTGTGTGCGTGTGTGTTGTGACGTGTGTGTGATTAATTGAGATGCATCTCACAAACTTTCTTGACAAGGCTGGCTTTTTTTTTAATTTTTTATTGTGAAAATACTGTACAGAAAGGTTATAATTACATGGGCAAGGTAATGAGTACATTTATTATCAAGCATTGTTGATTTATCCTTTGTTTCTGCTTCCCAACCCTGCCCATCTCTGCCCCCACCCTCTTTGCCCCAACTCCCCAGCCAAAGTTGTAAAGTTAGTTTTACTACATAACGACTTGTACATCTCATTGCTGCAATGGGCCGACCTGAATCTTTATTTAAAACTTATGTTTTTTCTAGTCCTCTCCACAAATTATACCAATATCAAACACAATGAAAGCAGGGGTTAAACCGTGGGGGAGGGACATTTCTGGGACAAGCAGAAAAGGTCAGATAAGTAGATGTTAGGCGAAATGAACCCCAAGATAAGTATTCAATTTTTTTTCTTTCTTGCAATTGTTTCTAACATATTTATAAGATGATTTCTTTGTTGCCAAGGCAGGCTTTGAACCCCAGCTTTCTGAGTAGTGAGGATTACAAGCTTGAGATACCATATTCAGCACAGATATAATATATCTACAAATAAAACAAATTTCTTATTATTTGAATTCTAGATGCTCAATTTAGCAAATTAATATTTACATATTTATTTAGCAATTAAACCTGAAATTGCTCTGTGAAAAATAGTTTTCATTTTTATGAAAAAATACACACTCGAAGGTTTAAATGACAGAATGTTTGCACAAATTGAAATATCCTATTATTCAAAAGCGCCAAAGAGATAATTAATCAAATTTCTCATGTAAGCTAAAAGCAATAGGCTCTGTCAGGGTGAATGAAGCAATTTTTCATTAAAACAGGTCACATGATTTTCTCTTCTTTTAAACCTAAACTTTTTTGACATAAAGTATAGATTCATACATTTTTTTTGCTTATGGGTGCTGAGGAATTGAACCCAGGGCCTCAAGCATGCAAGGCAAGCGCTTTACCACTGAGCCACCTTCCCAGCCCCAAGATTCATACATTTTTTGAGTATGTAAAAATCTTAGTTACTGGTCATGTATTTCTGAGGTTTTATTACCAAGACATTTCACAGAAACACTGAATTTCATGTATTTTATGTCAACAGTGATTTTTAGAAATTGAATCAATCTCCATATGAGATAAGGCAAGATATTTCATGACTTATACCATTATTCCTATAGATTTGAATATAACTTATTTTTGAATGGTAGGAAATTCATATTATACCTGCTCTATAGACTAATTTAGAAATAAGTGATTGTGATAGTATTTATTTTTCCTTCAACTAGAAAAAAGAACCTTAATTTAGATGACAAAAGCTTGAATGGAAATATTATAAAATTATGAATAATTCAAGTCATTATGAGTTAGATGAAATAGCCATTTTTGAACATCACAAAATGAAATCTCTTGAAGCTTCCTTATCTGTTAAATAAAATGTATTTGCACTCAAAATAGCTCTCCAGCAATAGTATAACCACCTCCATGTCAAATAGCTTCCCTGATTAATTCAAGTATATATTTAGGAACAGAAGTTATCGCAATGTATAGAAGTATTTACCCACCACTCTAGAAATTAAATCCTAAATCATAAAGGATTGAGATTAATAATTATCTTTCATTATGTTGCCATAAAGAGGTGAACCCTTTCATGTCGGCATAGTTGTAGAGATTTAGTTACTGAGAACATGTGATCAAAGAGGACGTTAAGATTAAAGTCCTTTCTTCCTTTTCCTTCTTTTTCTTTATGTTTCCTTCTCCTTGTCCTTTTCCTTCTCCTTCTCCGTTTTCCCCTCTTCCTCTTTCTCCCTATCCCACCTCTATTCCTCCTCTTCTTTCATTCCTCGCTTCCATGAATACACATACTCCATCACATGTTCCTGACATGGGGTAATGAGTCACCACCAACCAGAAGCAATGAAGATAAGAAACATAAACTGAGGAGTTCCGGGAAGATGGCAGAGGAGAAGCTGGAGGCAAAACAAGCTCTCACATAGAAAGCAGTTTGAGTGTTCCAATGAACAGTCCTAAGCCAGAGACTCATACCAAGTGTGTCATCACAGGACAGAGAGTTAGGCCAGAGAGGGAAAATAAAGGCAAGGAGACAGATCTGAGTACTTGCCAGCAGCACGGCTGCAGCGGCAGTGGCGGTGGCGTCCTTAGCCGCTAATACCTTCTATCTATTGCCTTCAGGATTCATATCTCACCCATAAAAACAAACACATTTTCAATGTAAAAGGCTGGAACAAAATAAACCCAGAAAACAGTCCACATAAACACGCAGGAGTTGCAATCCTAATATCAGATAAAATAGATTTCAAATTAAAATTAATAAGAAGAGATAGAGAAGGTGACTACATACTAATTAAGGGATCTCTCCTTCAGGAGGATATTACAATTCTAACTATGTATTCACCAAACAATTGAGCACCCAAATTTATCCAAGAATCACTACTTTCCCTCAAATCCCAGATAAATCCAAAGACATTAGTTGTTGGGGACTTTAACACAACACTTTCCACACTAGATAGATCAACTTGGCAAAAACTGAACAAAGAAACAGCAGATCTAAACAACTGCATAGATCAACTAGATTTAACAGATATCTACTGAATATTTCACCCAACAGAATAAGAATACACATTTTTCTCAGCAGCGCATGGAACATTTTTCAAAATAGACCATATTTTAGGCCACAAAGCAAACTTGGCCAAATTCTAAACGATTAGACTTATACCTTTCATTCTCTCAGACCACAAGGGAATACATTTAGAATTTAACTCCAAAAGCCACCAAAGAAAGTCCTGTAACA
>NW_012267468.1:94543-96661 GCF_000151885.1 Dipodomys ordii
TAGAAGTATTTACCCACCACTCTAGAAATTAAATCCTAAATCATAAAGGATTGAGATTAATAATTATCTTTCATTATGTTGCCATAAAGAGGTGAACCCTTTCATGTCGGCTTAGTTGTAGAGATTTAGTTACTGAGAACATGTGATCAAAGAGGACGTTAAGATTAAAGTCCTTTCTTCCTTTTCCTTCTTTTTCTTTATGTTTCCTTCTCCTTGTCCTTTTCCTTCTCCTTCTCCGTTTTCCCCTCTTCCTCTTTCTCCCTATCCCACCTCTATTCCTCCTCTTCTTTCATTCCTCGCTTCCATGAATACACATACTCCATCACATGTTCCTGACATGGGGTAATGAGTCACCACCAACCAGAAGCAATGAAGATAAGAAACATAAACTGAGGAGTTCCGGGAAGATGGCAGAGGAGAAGCTGGAGGCAAAACAAGCTCTCACATAGAAAGCAGTTTGAGTGTTCCAATGAACAGTCCTAAGCCAGAGACTCATACCAAGTGTGTCATCACAGGACAGAGAGTTAGGCCAGAGAGGGAAAATAAAGGCAAGGAGACAGATCTGAGTACTTGCCAGCAGCACGGCTGCAGCGGCAGTGGCGGTGGCGTCCTTAGCCGCTAATACCTTCTATCTATTGCCTTCAGGATTCATATCTCACCCATAAAAACAAACACATTTTCAATGTAAAAGGCTGGAACAAAATAAACCCAGAAAACAGTCCACATAAACACGCAGGAGTTGCAATCCTAATATCAGATAAAATAGATTTCAAATTAAAATTAATAAGAAGAGATAGAGAAGGTGACTACATACTAATTAAGGGATCTCTCCTTCAGGAGGATATTACAATTCTAACTATGTATTCACCAAACAATTGAGCACCCAAATTTATCCAAGAATCACTACTTTCCCTCAAATCCCAGATAAATCCAAAGACATTAGTTGTTGGGGACTTTAACACAACACTTTCCACACTAGATAGATCAACTTGGCAAAAACTGAACAAAGAAACAGCAGATCTAAACAACTGCATAGATCAACTAGATTTAACAGATATCTACTGAATATTTCACCCAACAGAATAAGAATACACATTTTTCTCAGCAGCGCATGGAACATTTTTCAAAATAGACCATATTTTAGGCCACAAAGCAAACTTGGCCAAATTCTAAACGATTAGACTTATACCTTTCATTCTCTCAGACCACAAGGGAATACATTTAGAATTTAACTCCAAAAGCCACCAAAGAAAGTCCTGTAACAGATGGAGGATGAACAACACACTGCTGAATCATGGGTGGGTCATGGAAGAGATTATAAAGGAAATTCAAATCTTCATGATATTCAACAAAAATGAACATACAACTACCAGCTACTCTGGGACACAGCCAAGGCAGTACTAAGGGGCAAGTTTATAGCTCTGAGTTCCTACATAAACAAATTGAAGTGATCTGAAACCAAAATTTTAATGAGGCATCTGAGTCTCTTTGCAAAAGAACAGCAAGACAAACCCCAATCCAGTAGATGGAAAGAAATAATTATATTGAAATCAGAATTAAATTAATTACAATCCAAAAAAAACATAGAAAGAATCAATTAAACAAAGAATTGCCTCTGCGAAAAAAATAACCAAATTGAGAGACCCTTAGCCAATCTTATCAGAAAAAGAAGAGAACACACCCAAATAAATAAATTCAGAGATGAGAATGGAAACAGAATACTTCTCAAAACTTTATGCTCATAAGTTTGAGAACTTGGCAGAAATGGACCTTTTCTTAGCAAATATTGACACACTGAAACTAAAGATGAGTTAAATCATCTTAACAGGCCCATATCAAGCATTGAAATAGAATGAGAGACCTCTCATCTAAGAAAAGCCCAGGACCAGATGGTTTTACAGCATAATTCTACAAGGCATTCAAAGCAGAGCTCACAACAATACTCTTCAATACTCTTCACAACCAACTTTTCAATGAAATTGAAAGAGAAAGTTCACTACTGAACACACACTATGAAGCCATCATAACACACATCCCATAACCAGGTAAGGACTCAAAGTAAGATAACTATAGACCGTTTTCTTTGATGAACAGTGATGCAAAATCTCTCAACAAAAT
>NW_012267468.1:103484-104601 GCF_000151885.1 Dipodomys ordii
TCCTCATTATCCAGGATTACAGGCGTGAGCCGCTAGTGCCTGGCTTTATTCAATGCATTTTTTTTGGCTAGTCCTGGGGCTTGAACTCAGGGGCTTGGCAATATCCTTGAGCTTCTTTTTCCTCACGCTAGCACTCTATGACTTGTGCCATAGTGTCAATTCTAGCTTTTTTTTATGTAGTACTGAGGAATCAAACCCACACATGCGAGACAAGCAGTCTACCACTAAAACACATTTCATGGCCAATACAATGCATCTTGATGATCTTTATCCCTCATCTTCTCAATATTTTCTCATCCCTCAATTTTCATAATTTTGTAGAATATTCACTGACTCACAATGTCATGTATAGTCACTCAGAGGATATATCACAGATCATATTTTATTAATAGTCTTATTCATCAACATACTAAAGTTATACATTATAGAATTGTGTGATTTTAAATTCTAAATTATCACTCAGATTCACCCACTACTATACTAAAATTTTTCCTAAGTTTAATGCAAAAGCACTCTGTAATTCTTTGATAAAGTACAATGATTCTTAGAATGATAAAGAGTTGGAGTAAGAATATCACCTTCAGTTCTGTAACATTTTGTCATTACTACCCTCTCAAAATACTCCAGTATTTATTAGTAGTCACTTCCTGTCATCATTTCAACCTACCCTCCCCTTGAGAAGCTATTATTTCATATTCTACCTCTACAGATGGGACAATTTTAAAAAGCTCATATAATTAGAAAATGTAGTCTATTTTATACATTTCTCCCATGTAATATTACTATTTGCAAAGTAAGTCCATGTAAATTTTTCTCATGGATAGAGTATATTGTTTTGTAAGCATATGAATACTTGTATAACATCCTCAATGGGCATTTCAATATTTTATTTTATGTTATTGTAGAAGGCTTTTCTATGTATATTCTAGTATATGTGTCTCATTGAACATATGTTGAAATCTATTTTTATATAAAATTATGATTCAAAATGCTGGATCATAGAGGCAATTCTATGTGTAATATTTTAAGATTGCCAGTATGTTTAACTGACTATATAATTTTAAGTGCCAAGCACCATTGTATAAGGATTCCAATTTCTACATAATTGTTGTGCAGG
>NW_012267468.1:104651-105682 GCF_000151885.1 Dipodomys ordii
TATAAGGATTCCAATTTCTACATAATTGTTGTGCAGGGCTATCTTATTTTTTCTATTATCACTAATCTCTATATGTATGAAATGTCTAGCTATGTATTGATCTTTCCATATGTTCCTTTGTTGTTTTTACCTTACTATAGAGATACATATTTGGATTTTTTGATAACTTATTCAGGATGGTTATAGTATTTCCTTGACATTAATATGCTCTTAATATATTTCTGATTCAAGTCTATTTAAATAAATGCATATGTGTGCACACTATGGGTACATATGTATAGATTCATACTTACATTTGTATAAATACAAATACGTATATATACATATATACAGATGTGTACATATTTGTATATAGGCATATACGTATATTATTATTTTCATTTGTCTGTAAGTTATAATTTTGCATTATTTGCCAAACATGTCTTTTTTTTATTTTACTTCATTTTATTTTATGGTTAAGATTTTTACACAGGAGCAGGGCACCAGTGGCTCACACCTCTAATCCTACTCTGGAGGCTGGGATCTGATGATCGAGTTTCAAAGCCAGCCTGTGCAGGAAAAGTCTGAGACTCTTATCTCCAATAAATCACCAGAAAACTAGAAGTGGCTCTATGGCTCAAGTGGTAGAGCTCTAGCCTTGAGCTGGAGAGCTGAGGGAGAGCACCCAGGCCCAGAGTTCAAGGCCCACGACCACCACCACCAACAAAAACAATAAAAAGGAATACTCACTAAAAACGCAATAGTATTAAGCAGTCGTAAAGATAGACTCAAGTCTAACATTTTAGTATTATCTTACATACCAGCAGCTTTCTAGTCCAATGAGCCATGAGCCCTCAGAATGTTGAATAATTTCGTAGTTTATTTACACAATCACTGTAAGTATGTATTTTCTAATCTATCTTTTTTTCATTTCACCACAGAATGTGTATTTATCCTTTTTATCATACTTAAATACCAAAGCCTTTGGAAGACATTTATTAATTGTTGTATATTAATTGTACAAAGAAATCTTATTGAAATATTTTACACTC
>NW_012267468.1:105732-106087 GCF_000151885.1 Dipodomys ordii
ATTGTTGTATATTAATTGTACAAAGAAATCTTATTGAAATATTTTACACTCGCACATATTGATGAAAGGCGTGACTAACCCGTTTCTCTTTCTCCGTTCCCATTGCCTTTTATGTTTCAACAGTTTTCTATGAATTTCTTTGTGCTATCTTCACACATCGTCAAAATATGTTAAAGTGTGTTCATCCACTATCATTGAAACATTATACTATACTGAATATAAAAGCAAAAATCTAAATAAATGGAGACATACAATTTTTTTGGATTGGAGGATACAATTGAGCAAACATATAAATTGTCTCCTCCCCTTTTTTTATCATCATTCATGGGTCTTGAAATCTGGCCCTGGGTGCTGT
>NW_012267468.1:107936-110376 GCF_000151885.1 Dipodomys ordii
ATTTCTCATGATCTTTTCTAATATTTTGTCTTCATTCCTGATGTTCATAGTACATTTTTCCTGTTGTCTTGTGTGTATGTCTCATTTTTAGGGCTTGAACTCTGTGTTTAATGGTCTCCCTAGTATTTTTTGCTCATGCCTGATGACACTCTATCCTTGAGCCACATCCTCACCTGCTGCTTCTTGCTGGATAATTGGAGATAAGTTTTCACATTTTTGTCTGTTTGGACTGATGTTGAACTATTATATTCAGGTCTCAGCCTCCTGAGTTCTAGGATTGTACACGTGAATGGCTAACCCCAATCTTTGCTTTGCTGTTATTTTAATTATGTGGTAGAGGAAAGTGGAAGTATATTTGTGATAAGTGTGCAATTTTCAACTACAAGTTTGAATCAACTTGATATAATGTAACTGTTATCATTTTTAACAGTTAAATCAATGAATATTACACATTCCCACAGAAATACAATTGAAAATAAAAGGCATAATTATTTTCTTAAAACAAGTAATGGAACCATGAATTTCTTTCACTTTACAATTCATGTTTTATATAACTTTAATTAGCAGACTTCTATGACTAAAAGTAAATATATTAATTGTATATCACAAGAAGCAAAGTGATTACATTAAGGATAGATATTTTCTCATAGGGAGAAGATAAATTTTGGAGCATTCTCACGAAAAAGAAACGTTACATGCAGAAATTAATGGGTATGATGTAGCTTGATCATTACACCACATATAAATGAATGGGATTAGCACTCAATACTTCATAAATATGTAAAAATAATTATGTAGCTAAGTGCCAATGACTCATGCTTGTAACCTTAGCTACTAAGGAGGCTGAGATCTGAGAATCATGGTTAAAAGTCAGTCTAGGCAGGAGAGTCCGTGAGACTCTTATCTACAATGAGCCACCAGAAAACTGGCAGTGGCTCAAGTGGTAGAGCACTAGTCTTGAGATGAAGACCTGAGGGACAGTGTCCAGGCCCAGATTTCAAGCCCCATGAATGACAAAAATTAAAAATAAAGTTACAAATAAACACATATTTTGCCATAAATGTTAAAATATATATTCTAATTTTTTAATCCTCAATAGATATAGTAGTTTATATAAATATAGAGAAGTGTGTTCGGGATTTAGTTGTTAATGAATCAATTTTGTAACACACATTTGTCACTCAATTCATATTTGTATGTTTATATACTTATATACCTTAAGTATAATTAACTGATACGTGATAAGCAACTCTGTTTTAGGAATCTACCTTGGCTTTCTAACATTAACTCTTCTACCCTAAAATCGTTATGCCCTCCAACCTTGTCAGAATTTTCATCTCATTGGAGCAGATAAGTATATGTGAAAACCATTGTTTGGAACAACTGTAACATTTTACATGTATTTCACTTAGTTTAAGAACCAAAACATTCAATTCATCTTAACCATGCCAGTAACAGCAAAATGTCTTCTGAGCTTTCCAGTCTCTTGTGAGATGAAAATCTTTAATTATACATCTATTTTGTTCTGTCAAACATCTTATATTTTAGGAAGATTTTCGGGTAATCCTGTGTTCTTGATTAGAAGTCAAGAACAAAGGTAATAATGAATATAGCCAAAGAAAATACTTGAAAGCGATTATAAAAGCAATCACAAACACTCCTGTTTTCACCGAATTCAATGAGAATATACGTTAAGGTATCACGTTTTTGTTGCATTTAAAGAGCAATAATTAAAATTTTCTTATCAGTGAAAAAGGGAACAAAAAACTTTGAAGACAGCTTGACTTTGAACAATCCAACATAAGCATAATGGATTTAACTTGTTTTTCTATATATTTGCCAAAATAATTAAAGCAACAACCAAAATCAGGAAAACATCTAAGACAAAGCAGTAAAGTTTTATCTATAAAATAATTTTGAGGGTCTGATTCTTTCAAAGTCAGGCTTTCAAAGAGGAAAGTATATTTGCTTTGGTGTGAACAAGAAAAAATATAAAAATCCTTTATTAATGTTTATCATATCTTGACTAGGGCTTCTCATTTTGGAGAAGAGGAAAGGTATGAAAAATTTCAAGACTGTTTATCTATTCCCCAAGATCATTCTTATCTGCTATAGCGATGGAAGTAGGCTTGGTTACTATTAGTATCATGCTTGTTTACATTTAGAAGCATTGTTTGTTTCTGGATTATAAGCTACAAGTCTTGAGTATTAATAAAGGGTCATTTCCTAAGAGAAGAAAGTTTTTGTGTAATCACACCTAAAATATTCAACAGCATAGTGGATACTATTTTCTAGCTATTTCACAATCTTTAGGTATGTCAGCCTTACTGGACTTAGTATTCTTTTCCAGTTCCTTTTATACCACCTGTCCTATATTATACTACATATTAACGGAATGAAAAAGTTATGCCATCTTAAGAAAGTCCCATTGCAACAAGAC
>NW_012267468.1:112029-112338 GCF_000151885.1 Dipodomys ordii
CAAAGCCAACACAGACAGGAGAGTCTGTCAAACTCTTATTTCTAATTAAACACCAAAAAAAACCCAGAAGTGGAGTTTTGGCTCAAGCAGTAGATTACTAGCTTTGAAGGCAGGTGGGCAGGAAAGACACTGTTCAGGGACAGGGACCAGCCACTGAGTTCAAGCACCAGAACCAGCACAAACTAAACTAACACACAAGCAAACAATAAAAAAACCACATATTTCTTTGGGACCATCCTTAAAGCACTGGTTTGAAAAGAGGCTCCTTTTACTGATCATACTCATTGGATCTTGCTTTTTGGAATCCTT
>NW_012267468.1:112388-113789 GCF_000151885.1 Dipodomys ordii
GTTCAATTCCTCAGTACCACATAAACAGAAAAAGAAACACTGAAAGGGGTGCGTTGTCTCAAGTGGTAAAGTGCTAGTTTTGATCAAATAAAAAAAAGAGCTCAGGAACAGTTCCCTAGCCCTGATTTCAAGCCCCAAGTCTGGCAACAGAGTCATTTATCTAGTAAATGCAAAATAAAATACCCATAATTGGAATATATAATTGCTCCTTCCAACTGCTACCTAACAATAGTCCTTAAATCATGCATGGACTTTACCTATATTAGAATACTGTGTTAACAAAAAAACACGTTTTTTTAATAGGTCATGGCAATTAATACCAGGAATGAGCTTAGATATCAAGTGAAGATTAATCCAGGAAATTCAAAGATGCCAGGCTTTTGAGTGGTCACTGGTAATCACAATGACAAGGGTAGTATAAGTGAGATTTGGAAAACTTTTTGGTAAGTCATGGTACCAAAAAGGCAGGTGTTCATTAATTGTTTTGACAGAAGAGAAGTAATAACTCCAGATGGAAGGAGTAAATGATAATAATAACTAAGTTATACCACAAACTGTTCTAGAGAACCATTTTTGGTTATTGAACAACTAGTTATTAGCTATGCTTATTCCTCATTGCCGTTGCAATCTAATCACTTATGCCAGTTCTTAATCTCTGTGTGGTAAGTTCTATATCCTTCTATGATGCTCTTTCATACCTAATCTCCTTTGCTTTCTAAAAATCTCAGTCTTTCTCTATTTCTCAATGACCAATTTCTGATACTAAGTCCACATACGGAGACAGCAGAGGATGCTAATGTAAGAGTCCCATAGCTCATGAGTCATAATGTAACAACATAGAAAAAGAGGACATATATATTGCTACCTCAAATTTTCTGAAAAGCTGCAATGTCATCATTTGATTCAAATTTCCATTATTTGTGTACAGTGTCATTAAGTGCAAAAAAATGCAAATATAAGCCAGGTGTTGGTGGTTCACCCCTGTAATCTTAGCTACTCAGAAGGTTGAGACCAGACGATTGTATTTCAAACCTAGCCTGGTCAGGAAAGTCCATGAGACATTTATCTTCAATTAGACACCAGAAACCTGGAAGTGGTGATGTAACTAAACAGGGAGAGCACTCAACTTGAGCTGAAGAGCTAAGGAACAGTGCCCAGTATCAGAGTTCAAGCCCAATACCAACAGAAAAAGGACAAATATGACTTTAATTTTCCCTAAGAGGAATGATGAAGTCAATAGAAATCTTGAGAAGCGGAGAAAATAATTCCTAAATAGTTCAGGGCACATTTTGCTGAGTTAAGTTATGGATTCTATATCCTCTTCTATTAAAAATTGTCAAATATTAGCTTTATAATAAACTTCACCAAAAATTTCTTGGTTCAAAAGCAAAGTCCATACAG
>NW_012267468.1:119978-121790 GCF_000151885.1 Dipodomys ordii
AAATCTTCAAAAATATTCACAGAATACCTCTAAGTAAAGTTCATGACAGTTATATCTGTATAAGTCTTCTAAGGTTAGGATAGAAGCATTTTGTCCCAACATTTAAAATCAACAGGATCTGTTGAATTCATGGATCCACAATTTTATGGCTTCACATTCATATCTCAAAATTTTATTAATATGACTTTCACCAAAACACTGTTCTTATTGAACTTGCTTGTCTATGTCCCTTTAGTTTTCAGATAATACCTTCCTGAAAATTCTTTCCTTCCTTTACTTCTGTAAATTTGTATTTATTACGTTTTTGTATCCTTATTTATCTCTTTCTTCCAATCTTGTCCACACTGGTGCGCACATTGCTAACACTTGTGCCAGAACTTTCCTTTTCCACTTCCCTCCAATAATGCCCCCGATTTTATTATTCTTTTTCAGATTAATGTTCATGGATATATTGATGATGTCTAAACAGACCTATCTTTGCATCTGTTTAACATAAATTTTAGAACTATCAGAATTTTTACCTCTAAATCCATCTTTTTCACTTCTAGTCCTAATCACAAGAATATCACTAACACAGTTGCCAGCCAGAGATGTGGAAGCACTTCAGATTTCTTCTTATCCTTCTACTCTCGCCATTAGATAAGATGAATGATCCAGATGTTCTCAGTTTCTGTCACTAATATGATTTCTATGTACTCCTTTTTATGCCCCTTACACCAGCCTATTTCAAATACGCATCACTGGTCACCTAGTCCTAAAACGACCATTTACAAAGTATGCTTTTTCCCCATAGTCTTTTCATATTGGTCCTCTCCATCCCTAAATTACTCTCCTTGTAAGCACACGGAGTGAAGAGCTCACACACAAATTCTAGTATCATTATTTACTCACTATATTGACCGTTGGCCTTACATTTCTCATCTGTAAATGGATGTAATTTACCAGAAATACTGTTGACTTCTAGAGGAGGAAAAAGGAAAAGTGAAGAGTCCTTACATTTTCCACCTTAGCTTGCAAATAAGGAAAGAGTCTAATTCAGTTTGTTGGTATAAAGTTACAAATTGTTTCATGCAGAAATAAAAAAAAAATTTACCTCCTTGCTCTACGGCCTGTATCCTTTTAAGACAACTACAGGCATGTAAGTGCTATTATGTAAATTGTGTCATGTGTTCACAGCTGTATTGAAGATCATAGTCTTAACATATCATTGGTTTTTGAATAGTATCTATATGAGAATGTTATTTGAACTAATCACCATAAGTTGAAAACTATATCTTAGTCCATCAAAATGTGGAAATAAATTATTTGATTTATTAAAAAAACAATACCACCAAGCCAGGTGCTGCTGGCTCACATTGAAGTGCCCAGATTTCGGATGACCCCCTCTCAGACCACCAGAGAACATGATCAATGCAAACATCAACGAGTCGTTTATTGCAAGCTCAAGCTGGTCTTCCACGCACTTGGTAACCAGTGATGCTAAGAGGCCCCAAACTCAAAATTAGCACAGCTGTTATAGTATCAAACAAACAAGTGTAGGGTGTTTCCACACAAGCAAGTTCACAAGTTCAGGGGGTTTCCACACAAGTAAGTTCACAAGTTAGGGGGTGTAAGTCCTCCCTGATCACACTTGCCTTTTTCTGCTGGAACACCTGGGCAGCAGTTCTGTTCCTTAAGGGTGGGCAGGGTTGGTGGCAACCTGCGGTTTATCTGAGAACTATTTTTCTCTTTGGCAGCACAGCTCCCTTTGGGGGTTACTCTGAGGGAAGCTGAGCTCAAGGTGCTTCATATTAAAATGGAGTTACTTTAGCT
>NW_012267468.1:121840-122896 GCF_000151885.1 Dipodomys ordii
TTCCTGTGTCCCAGATGAGCTGGTAATTTGAGTGCTGATTTTTGTTGAATAGCATGAACATTTGAATTTCCTTTCTAATCTCTTCCATGACCCACCCGAGATTCACCAGTGTGTTATTCAGCCTCCATATGTTACCGCACTTTTTTTGGTGGCTTTTGGTGATGAGTTCTAATTTAATTCCCTTGTGTTCTGAGAGAAAGCAAGTTATAACTTGAATGTTTCTGAATTTAGACAATTTTGCATTGTGGCCTAAAATGTGGTCTATTTTAGAAAATGTTCCATGTGCTGCTGAGAAAAACGTGTATTCTGATGCTGCTCTGTGAAATGTTCTGCAGATGTCGGTTAAATCTAGTTGATCTATGCAGTTGTTTAGATCTGCAGTTTCTCTGTTGAGTTTTTGCAGAGTTGATCTATTTAGTGTGGAGAGTGGTGTGTTAAAATCCCCAACAATTAATATCTTTGGATCTATATGGGATTTGAGGGAAAGTAGTGTTTCTTGGATAAATTTGGGTGCTCCATTGTTTGGCGAATAGATATTTAGAGTTGTAATATCCTCCTGAAGGAGAGATCCCTTAATTAGTATTTAGCGACCTTCTTTATCTCTTCTCATGAATTTTAATTTGAAGTCTATTTTATCTGATATTAGGATTGCAACTCCCGCCTGTTTATGGGATACCTTTGCTTGGTAGATTTTGTTACAGCCTTTAACGTTGAAAATGCCTTTGTTTTTATGGGCAAGATGTGAATCCTGAAGGCAGCAGAGAGAAGGATTTTTTTTTTTAATCCTACTAAACAGTCTATCTGGCTTAATTGGTGAGTTAATCTGTTAATGTGAAGAGATAGGACTGAGAGGTATTTGGGAGTTCCTGCCATGTTATCCACTCTCTTGGGGGCTGCGAGCCTGGGTTCTTCCTATGGTTTTTGGATTCTCAGTTTGGGTGCAGTTTCTTGGCGTTTATTATGGTCTTGTTGGTTTTCTATGTGTAAGACATCTTTAAGAATCTTCTGTAGGGCTGGTTTAGTGGAGATGTATTGTTTCAATTTTTCTTTGCTATG
>NW_012267468.1:122946-123287 GCF_000151885.1 Dipodomys ordii
GAGCTGGTAATTTGAGTGCTGATTTTTGTTGAATAGCATGAACATTTGGATTTCCTTTCTAATCTCTTCCATGACCCACTCGAGATTCAGCAGTGTGTTATTCAGCCTCCATGTGTTACCGCACTTTCTTTGGTGGCTTTTGGTGATGAGTTCTAATTTAATTCCCTTGTGTTCTGAGAGAAAGCAAGTTATAACTTGAATTTTTCTGAATTTAGACAATTTTGCATTGTGGCCTAAAGTGTGGTCTATTTTAGAAAATGTTCCATGTGCTGCTGAGAAAAACGTGTATTTTGATGCTGCTCTGTGAAATGTTCTGTAGATGTCGGTTAAATCTAGTTGAT
>NW_012267468.1:128328-130667 GCF_000151885.1 Dipodomys ordii
GATGTGTAGAAAAGCAATTAAGTCAAATAAGAAAGAAATAGAAGAAAATGTGAAAAGGATAAGAAAGAAAGGAAAAAGATCAGAAGTTCAGTAGAGCTAAAGAAAAAACAAAACAAAACCGAAAACAAAAGAAGAAAAAAAAGAAAGACAGTAAAACGCACACACATTTATACCCCTGAAATAAAATTCTAAGACAAAAAAAATTACTAGAGAACAATTTTTTTCAAAAAAGGTAAAAATTAAAGATTAAAAAAATTTTAACAAAAGGTTTTTTTTTTATAAAAGGTACAACAAAAAATGTTCTTTTATTTTTTTGGGAGTGGTGGGAAAATCCGGTGTCTCCATTGTGTCTGTAACCAGCCTCTTGTTGGAGTCTCTGGTCTGCTTGTGTTCCTGTTGCTTCGTTGGTTACTTAAGTCGGTTTCTTTGAACAGGCAGAAAAATGCTCTGGGATCCTCCTCCCAGATTAGTTCAATGGGAGGGTGATCTGCTTTGAGTATCATAAAAGAGGCAGATGGCTTTTTCCTCGACTTTGGAGATGCTGTGAGGAGGCTAGTTTCTGGGTAGAGTTGAGGCCTTTCAGCAAACAGTAGCTTTTCCCAGGGGCTGGTTTGTGAGAAACTCACAGAGCCCAACCTGGAGCCACTCTCAGGGTTTCTGTTTACTGAATTTCAATTGATTGTCGAGGCTGCTAAAGAGAGGGGCATCCTCTGGGTCTGATTACCCGATGAAGAAAGCCACTCCTGGGGCTGGTGCCTGAGCTGGGTGACTTTTCCCTGGGTAGACCTGAGTCTGGCTGGTCAGGTTAGGCTCTTGTGACCTGCTAGATGACTCTAGATTTATTCCAAGGCCTGAGTTGGAGTTAGCAGCTCTGACGAGCTTTGTCGGTATAGAAGATGGGGATCTCTGGTACTGGGGGGGAGTGGTGGACTTCCCTCCTCTGCTCCCTGAGAAGGAGTGAGGAAGTCAGGCTTCTACTCCCGCCGAGTCTTGGTTCCTGTGTCCTCTCTGGTCTGCGAACTGCAGGATGAAGATGTGTTCCTTGTTGGTTCTGGCTGGTGTTGAGTAGAATCTGCTCATCTGCCACATCTGGTTTCTTTGTCCTGGACTCTCTGTGATTCATGTATGGCGGCTGTAGTTGCCGCCACCACAGCTGCGGTGGCAGCTGCTGGCAAGTGCTCAGGGCTGTCTCCTTGCCTGTTTTTTCTCTCTCTGGCCTAACCCTCTGTCCTGTGAAGGCACACTTGGTGTGATTCTCTGGCTTAGGACTGTTCACTGGAACTCTAAAACTGCTTTCCATGCGAGAGCTTGTTTAGCCTCCAACTTCTCCTCCGCCATCTTCCCCGAAGTCTCTTTTTATTCTTATTGTATGTAATCCAATGCCATTTATTACCGTGAATTCAATGTGGGAATCTAGCTTTAAAGATGTCTAAAGTTTCTTCTTTTTCAATCAGAACATTGTCATTGTCATAATACGCTGTGGTCATCATCAACATCTTCATCAAAATTATTATTAGCATCAGAAGTGTTAATGATTGAAAGTCTGTTTTGTGTCAATGATTTTGTTATTATTTGTCTTTTTATTAATAAGTTTAATGTCACCACAGTGAATGCATCCATATTAAAATTTTGAACAAATAAAGAAAAAAAACTAATCCATATCAGATAGCTTGACTATGTGCTTATAACAAATTATGTAATAGATGTTTGAAACATTGCAAATTCCTAGCCAATATGAATTAACTTCCTCTCTCCCCATCACTACACACAAATATTTAAGAGTTTCAACAAAAAATTTTCAAGTGATATACTGTAAGTGCTACTACAATATCAAATGCATATCTAAAATTCCTTGAAAGTAATAAACTCTACTTTCTATTGAAATATTAGTTATTTTATTCTAAGAAACTTTTAGAAAAATAGACTATATCTCTTTGAAATGAAAAAGGTCAAAATAGTAGCAGGATGATATACATTACAGTGACAAAAACATAATCAATTTTTTTTAATTCATCAAACCAAGTGCCGGTAACTCACCCTTATAATTCAAGCTATACTTGTGCTGAGATCTTAGAATTGTATTCGAAACTAGTCTAGACAGAAAACTATTTTTTAGATTCTTATCTCCAATTAACCAATAAAAACAGAAATTAGCTCTGTGCTCAAATTGTAGAGTGCTTTCTTTGAGCATAAAAAGGCTTAGGGACACTGCCCAGGCCTTGAAAACAACAACCACAACACAAAAATGTGTAACATTAATTTCACAAAAGAATCTTTTAACTGCTGTGAACATTTCTTAGAAACATGAATACATACCCCTGGAAAATGTTAAGTTAAAA
>NW_012267468.1:133873-134206 GCF_000151885.1 Dipodomys ordii
AGTTGTGCTGGTAGCTTTAGTGGGGTCTTGTTTGTAAACATTTGGGTAAATACCCAAAAGTGGGATTGCTGGGTCATAGGGGAGCTCTATGTGAATTCTTTTCAGGAACCTCTATACTGCTTTCCAAAGTGGTTGAACAAGTTTACATTCCCACCAACAATGAAGTAAGTTTCCCTTCTGTCCACATCCCCTCCAGCATCTGTTGTTATTAGAGTTCTTGATTTTTGCCTTTCTAACTGGAGTGAGGTGGTATCACAATGTTGTTTTGATTTGCATTGCTTTTATGGCTAGGGATGTTGAGCATCTCTTCATGTGTCTATTGGCCATCCTTCT
>NW_012267468.1:135216-139589 GCF_000151885.1 Dipodomys ordii
TCCAGGGTCTCACTCATACTATTCAAGTGCACTCTCAATGAACTACAATTCTCTGTCCAAACACCTTTCTTACTTCTCTTTAATACATTCATAGAAGTGTAATGAATCGATCCTTTACAATTCTCTTTGACCTTTTGAAGACTTGAAAACTTGCTTGCTAAAATGATTGCAGTATTATACAAATAAAATCACTATGAGGAATATATCAATTTCTCCACAAATGCATTACTATATTTCGAGTCATCTTTTTATATTAGGGTCATACTAGTGAGTTTTCTTTTTCTTTTTTCTTAGATACTAAAGAAGAGCTTATTTCATATGCTCCTCCTCTTGACTATTAATTTACATATGTTCTTTTAAGAAATATCCTATTCAGGCAAAACTTTATATAATTAGAAGATGTAAAAATGCTTAAGAATCGGAATCATTATAGCATTAACATTATAGCATTAACAAATATGTTCCCTCCATCTGTTGGATGTTTTCACTTCGATTAGAGTGTCCTTTGAATTATGAAAGGTTATCACTTGATATAATCCAGTTTATTCTTGCTTTTCTTTAGCCACTAATGCTTTCCACATCAAATTTTTAGATACTTTACTGATCCAATGTCATGAATTTTTACATTTATGTTTTATAGGTTTTTACATCTCACATTCAGTTTGATAATCATTTTTTTTAATTTTTGTATAAGGATTGAGGTAGGCCGGTTGCTGTGGCTTATGCCTGTAATCCTAGCAACTCAGGAGTTGGAGATCTGAGTGTTGTGGTTTAAAGCCAGCCCAGGCCGAAAAGTCCATGAGACTCTTATCTCCAGTAAACCACGAGAAAACCAGAAGTGGTTCGGTGGCTCAAGCGGTATGGCTCTGGCCTTGAGCTGAAGAGCACACGGACAACGCCTAAGCCCAGAGTTCAAGGCCCATGAGTGACAAAAAACAAAACAAAAAGATTGAGGTAGTAGTCTAAGATCATTCTTTAAATCTCGAGAGAAAATAGTGCCAATATACCCATTTAAGATTCTATTTTTATTTCATAAAATTATGGGATACTTTTCAAAATTTATTCATCATAAAACTAATAATTTATTTTTGACAAATCTGTTACATTCTTCTATATGTCTGCTCTTATTGTAGAACTATGTTTCCTTCACTACTAAAAATGGTAATAAGATTCAAAGCTAGTATGAAAGCTCAAGCTACACCATTTTACAAGGTTGTTCTGACTGACCTGTATTCCTTGAATTTACGTACGATTTTATTGAGCAGGTGAACCAATATTCTGCAGAGATATCTAGATATTTGATAGTCACTCATATTTTGTACCTTGTGAAAACACAAGAAATCAGATATTATATAGAGAGTATATATGGATATATATCTTTAGAGAATACTTGAAACAACTAAAATTAATTTAGGAATCAGTTAAGATTTAGATAACACTGTAACATAATAAAGCTGAATGATAACAACTTGACCTGTACAACAGAAGAGAATGAGAGTGGAAAGAATCATGGACCTCATAGGAGCTATATGTCATTGCTCTTGTGTTTCCAAAAACAGAAAGACTTCAGAGAAGAGAAGGAGAAAAATAAAGTGTCCGGAGTCAAGTTTCTTTTTAGCCCATCTAATAGTTTGGAATAAAAGTCAGTGAATATGGGAAAAAATAAAATAGAAAATAGAGCATTGTATATACCTGTTACAATGTAAAGAAATTTTAATAGGAATATGATTATTAATTACCAAAGACATAAGAGAAGGAACAGGTAATCTCTAAAGGGCAAAAGAAAGAAGAGAGAAAAGAAGCAAAGTAAACCCTTTATCAAATAACAAACGCAAGACTTTGGAAGTGGAAAGGCAGTGGAAATATTCAAAATAAAAATAAAATTTGCTAGAGTGGATAGACTATGGATCACATTTTATCATATATAATTTTGAAAAAGCATACTGGGAATGAAACTTTAAAAGTCATGATTTAAAACATAATTTGGATCATAACTAGACACTATAGCTCAGTGGTCAAACATTGGCCTAGCATATGGGAAGCAATGGTGTGATCTCGCAAGCATTACAAAGTACACACAAAGCACACACACACACACAAACCACATAAACATGCACATACACACACCACATACACACATTTGGAATGTTGATATTATCATATTAAACGGAGGAAAGTATCACAAATAGTAAAGTATGTTAATATATGAAATCATTATATTGCTCGTACTATTTAAAGTTTAGTAAAAATAAAATAGTCACAATATACTTGGATTTTAATAGATTAAGTAAATTGAAATTAATAGAAGACATGAGAATCTTTGCAAATAAGTTTTAAATTATAAACATTTTGAATCATGTGTCCTTTTACTTTGACAAAAGTTTGATGCTACTGGTGTTTGAAATCAAGATTTAGAATATAATAGTGAGGTGCTCTATATAACGCTATGGATGGCTTATCTCTAATCATTTCACTCTGAATAGTTTTATAATAAGGTCTTGTAGTTTCTGTGTCCCCTGAATTACAAACCCTATTTAGACTTCCCACCATAGCTAGAAAATGGATGCCACAAATCACCATGCTGAGCTCAAATTATTTTTTTTAATTCAAGTACAAATATTTCCAAAAAGTGACCAGGTAATGAAGCCTTTCTTAATAAAGTATGTGCTTCTTGAAAATACAGTATTTGCTACCTGGACAAATATGTTCATAACTATAAGAAAATAAATTTATTTAAAACCACTAACCATACAAAAATTAAGAAAATAATTTTTAAATAGTCACATGTTAAATATTTTAAGAGCAAAATATATGTATCTAAATAATTTACATGTGTAAAAATCATGCAAAATTAAATTAACTAATCATACAACTCTGTGAAAAGAATTACCCTAAAGAAACAAGAGAAAACATTTAAGCTCAAATTTGCAATTTAAAAAATAAAATGCAGTGTACTCTTTAGTTGACTTAATTAAGTATAAACCATCTGTATATCAATTTTATAATAAAAATGCATGAACAAAGAAAGCACAAGTACCCATTGAGCAATAGCAACAGCAAAAGCATCAGTAGTTCTTGTTTTGTGTGTACAAAAAAATCGATGGAAGAGATAACAATGTTCCTTCCCTAAGAAATGTACTCATTACCCTATTTATGTAACTGTAACCCCTGTGTACATTTATATTACAATAAAATTAAATTTAAATTAAAAATAAACCAAATAATATACCAATTAAGAATTCTTAGAAGCCATTTGTTAAAAACTTTGTAAAAAAACTGCCCTAAGTTCCCAAGGAATATACTTTGATGTTACTATTTAAATATTTCAACTTCAGCAGAGAAGCAACAAAGAATATGGGCACAGTGTGGTTTAGCTGGTTGAGACCTGTAGGGGGTGGTATGTTTTTGAGGACTTGCAAAACGTTGTGATGGAGATGAAGGAAGGGATGTACTTGTTCTGGAAAATTGGCTAGAGGATTGCTCCCAGAAATATAGTGGTGAATTCTTCCAAAAGGTTACAGTAAAATCACTCTCACAATCATGTTCTCTACTGCACTATTCACCATAGAGAACTTATGGAAACAGCCCAGATGCCCTTTAGTGGAGGGATGGTTGGAGAAAGTGTTGCACATATACACAATTGGATTACACCCATCCATTATAAAGACTGTTACAGTATTTGCAAAGAAAGGGATAGATCTAAAATTATGTTAAGTAAACGACGTCAGAGCCAGACACACAAAGGACACATATTTGGAAGCCAGAATTTTATGCAAGTTAAACAACAGTATTAATCAAAGCATGCTATTTGCAGAGGAGTATTTAAAAGGTGTAATTTCTTATAAAATTGAACTTTTAATCCAACAAAATGAATACCAGGAAACTATTACTTGGAAAAGGTGAGGGGAACTCAAAGGGAAGGAATAAAGAGACTTATGGAAGTAAAGAGTGAAGCCATAATATTCAATGCAGATAGTATGAAACTAGAAAAACTGAAATTGGGGTGAGGTTTGGAAGGATATGACAAAGATATGTAAAGATCCATCACACTTGTAAACTGATTCGTTGACTGGAAAACCCTTCATACAACTATTTAATAAAAATATAATTAAAAACAATGGAGACATTTGATCTTAAACCATGAGTCAATATGATAATTTCTTTCTGAGAAATTTTCTTTGCAGCTATTATCCTAGCAATTACAGAAAAGTAAACAACGCAATGAATATCAATACATCAATTTGCATATACTAAATAGACACAATATAAAATCACAGTAAAAATATTAGAATATATCACATGATAAAATAACAAATAGAAAATATCAAACTCTGATTGTTTTTCCAAGTACTTTACCTTTGGTATCTAATTTA
>NW_012267468.1:140685-142466 GCF_000151885.1 Dipodomys ordii
AGACACAAAGGAAATAATTTAACTGCATCATGTACATTCAATTGACTGTTAATAGAAAACAAAGTTATCCTAATAATTAGCTTACCCAATTCACTTATATTCTTTTATTCTATTCCATTTACTTTCATAAAAACTGGGTTTTCATAAGATGATTCATAAAAAAGCCTATATGCAGAGTTCGGGAAGATGGCAGAGGAGCAGCTGGCTAAACAAGCTCTGGCGTAGAAAGCAGTTTTAGAGTTACAGTGAACAATCCTAAGCCAGAGAATCACACCACGTGAGCCTTCACAGGACAGAGAGTTAGGCCAGAGAGAGAAAATACAGGCAAGGAGACAGCTCTGAGCACTTGCCAACAGCCACCGCGGCTGTGGCAGTGGTGGCAGCGGCAAATGCAGCCGCCATACCTGAATCACAGAGAGTCCGGGACCAAGGAGCCAGACGCGGCAGGCGAGCACATTCTACTCAAAACCAGCAAGAACCAAGAAGGAGAAGACCAATTCATCCTGCAGTTGGCAGACCAGAGACGACCCAGGAACCAATACTCGGTGTGAGTAGAAGCCTAACATCCTCATTCCTTCTGAGGGATCAGAAGAGGGCAGGCCACCCCTCCCCCCCCCAGTAAAGGAGATCACCATCTTGGATACCGACAAAGCTCAGCAGAGCTGCTAGGTCCAACTCAGGCTTTGGAATAAATCTAGAGTAATCTAGCAGGTCACAAGAGCCTAAACTGACCTACCAGACTCAGCTCCACCGAGGGAAAAGTCACCCAGCTCAGACACCACCAGAAGTGTCTTTCTCCACCCGTTAATCAGATTCAGAGGTTGACCCTCCCATTAGCAGCCTCGACAATCAATTGAAATTCAGTAAACAGAAACCCTGAGACTGGCTCCAGGCTGGGATCCGTGAGTTTCTCACAAACCAGTCCCTGGGAAAAGCTACTGTTTGCTGAAAGGCCTCAACTCTAGCCAGAACCTAGCGTCATCACAGCATCTCCAAACTCGAGGAAAAAGCAATCTCCCTCTTTTGTGATACTCAAAGCAGACCTCCCTCCCATTGAACTAACCTGGGAGGAGGATCACAGAGCATTTTTCTGCCTGTTCAAAGAAACTTACTTAAGAAACCAACCAAGACACAGAAACACAAGAAGACCAGAGGCTCCAACAACAGGCTGGTTACGAACACAAGTGAGACACAGGATTTTTCCCAACCCTCTCAAAAAAATCAAAGTAATTTCTTTTGTAACTTTTATAAAAACAGTTTCTCTAATTTTTTTTTTATCTTTAATTTTTACAAGCTGATTCAAAACTTTGGCAAAGTAGCAGGGTATAAAATTAACCCCTAAAAATCAATGGCTTTTCTGTATGCCAACAATGAGAAAAGTAGGCCTGAAATTAGGAAACAACTCCATTTGTAATAGCCCCACAAAAAATAAAATACCTAGGAATTAACCAAAGAAGTGAAGGACCTCTATGATGAAAACTTTAAAAACTTGAAAAAGGAAAACAAACAGAACTTAGAAAATGGGAAAAACTCCCGTGCTCCTGGATTGGAAAGATCAACTTCGGGAAAATGGCAATACTACCCAAGGCTATCAACTAATTCAATGCGATACCTATCAAAATTCCAACCTCATTCTTCAAGGAAATAGAAGAGGCATTCCAAAAATTCATATGGAACAATAGAAGACCCCGAATAGAAAAACGCTCCTCACTGGAAAGAACCCTGCTGGAGGAATATCAATACCAAATTTCAAACTCTTCTAGAAAGCCATAGTAATCAAA
>NW_012267468.1:149147-149455 GCF_000151885.1 Dipodomys ordii
AGGTGCGGCAGGTCATTTCTCTTTTGTCTCCAAGCATCTGAGTTAGAACCTGGCTCTGCCCTCTTGGCTCTGGAGCCTTCTGCTGCTTGAGAAGTAGGAAAGAGACATTCTTCCTGCTCTGTTGTGTGAAGGTGATGCTGGTGTCCTGGCATAATGCAGAAACCTCAAGACTGGGAATTGATCCCTTCTTTCCTCCTGAAGTCCAAGACCAGTTTCATCTATCATTTTTCTTTCTATCTATCTATCTATCTATCTATCTATCTATCTATCTATCTATCTATCTATCTATCTATCTATCTATCTATCTA
>NW_012267468.1:149505-150759 GCF_000151885.1 Dipodomys ordii
TTTCTAGCTCAAAATAGTAGAAATCATATTTTATCCTTTTGAGAGAAATGTACTACTTTAAAATGTTATTAAAGAAAGACTGATATAAAAATCACTTTTGACCCCAGATAAATATTTTACCTTTCATATACACAAAAATGCAATCTGACCTATCATTAATGTTAGGAATGAGAGGTTAAAAATCATAGACACCAAGACCTAAGTATGAATTAAAGACTCTCCAACTTGTGAATACAATTGGTATAAAAAGACATCAACAATACTGCATTTTTTAATTCCCTAGTATAATAATGATTCCGTATGATAATGATGATAGTGATAATCTATTAACACTTAAAAATAACTCATTTTCTTGGGAGTAGTACACTAAACACAAGGTTAATTCTAATCATTTAAAAAGATCTTTATTTATACTAAACGTTCACTCATAACTATAAAGATTCTAAAACTAACTGAAGTTAGAGACACAAAAGAAATAATTTAACTGCATCATGTACATTCAATTGACTGTTAATAGAAAACAAAGTTATCCTAATAATTAGCTTACCCAATTCACTTACATTCTTTTATTCTATTCCATTTACTTTCATAAAAACTGGGTTTTCATAAGATGATTCATAAAAAAGCCTATATGCAGAGTTCGGGAAGATGGCAGAGGAGCAGCTGGCTAAACAAGCTCTGGCGTAGAAAGCAGTTTTAGAGTTACAGTGAACAATCCTAAGCCAGAGAATCACACCACGTGAGCCTTCACAGGACAGAGAGTTAGGCCAGAGAGAGAAAATACAGGCAAGGAGACAGCTCTGAGCACTTGCCAACAGCCACCGCGGCTGTGGCAGTGGTGGCAGCGGCAAATGCAGCCGCCATACCTGAATCACAGAGAGTCCGGGACCAAGGAGCCAGACGCGGCAGGCGAGCAGATTCTACTCAAAACCAGCAAGAACCAAGAAGGAGAAGACCAATTCATCCTGCAGTTGGCAGACCAGAGACGACCCAGGAACCAATACTCGGTGTGAGTAGAAGCCTAACATCCTCATTCCTTCTGAGGGATCAGAAGAGGGCAGGCCACCCCTCCCCCCCCCCAGTAAAGGAGATCACCATCTTGGATACCGACAAAGCTCAGCAGAGCTGCTAGGTCCAACTCAGGCTTTGGAATAAATCTAGAGTAATCTAGCAGGTCACAAGAGCCTAAACTGACCTACCAGACTCAGCTCCACCGAGGGAAAAGTCACCCAGCTCAGACACCACCAGAAGTGT
>NW_012267468.1:150809-151212 GCF_000151885.1 Dipodomys ordii
TGAAGGCCCTTCTTCTACCTCTGCCAGTCTTTTCTCCTTCCTTCATTCTCCACATCGTTAATGCTAATCCCCAGTCCAAGGTGAGGCAGGTCATTTCTCTTTTGTCTCCAAGCATCTGAGTTAGAACCTGGCTCTGCCCTCTTGGCTCTGGAGCCTTCGGCTGCTTGAGAAGTGGGAAAGACACATTCTTCCTGCTCTGTTGTGTGAAGGTGATGCTGGTGTCCTGGCATAATGCAGAAACCTCAAGACTGGGAATTGATCCCTTCTTTCCACCTGAAGTCCAAAACCAGATTCATCTATCAATTTTCTATCTATTTATCTATCTATCTATCTATCTATCTATCTATCTATCTATTTATCTATCTATCTATCTATCTATCTATCTATCTATCTATCTATCTAT
>NW_012267468.1:155547-156683 GCF_000151885.1 Dipodomys ordii
GAAGGAAAATTGTATTCAATAAAATGAGTTCATAACACAGAGACTGCTTTTATGATATTGCATGTTCCAGGGCTCCCCTCATTGCTTCCAATGTAGCCTGAGGGTTTCTCTGCATCCCAGGCCTGCTGGAGGAAGTCTCCTTCATTGTCTGGACAGGAACACAAAAGAACTCAGTCCTGTACAGCTGTGTACCAAATAACTCCATCTGGGCCAATTAGTGAGGATGTGTGGTCGGGCTCTGAAGGTCAGGAGAAAAAGACCTCTTTTTACCCTTAGCTGTCTCTTTTCCTAGTGCTTTGTTTTAACAGGAGACCTTCATTTTTGCCACCTCCCATGGCAGGCCAATTTCTGTGCTCTTATCATGCCTTTATGAGACTATATTCTGGTGTTCAGATACAGTGCACAATATAATTCAGGAGGCCTACAGGCAGACAACTAGGGGACTGAGCATAATGAAACGTTTCAGTGCCGGCAATGATAGGCCTATAATGCCTCTTCTAGGTTTCCAGAAGCTTGGGAAATCCAAGCACATGTTGGACATCACAAAGCTTCCCCTCATCTTGTACTGGTGAAGCTCATCAGGTTTTGAAACCTTTGACCTCTCCTAGTTGGGCCGTGGGTGGCTAGGTTTTGGGGTTGAACATGGGGCCTGGGTGTTGACCATGAGCTCAGATCCGATGTCTAGTGCTTTACCCCTTTGTCAAGCTTAAATTCTCCTTTCTCTCTGTGTGTGAGTGTGTGTACTTGCATGTGTGTGTACATACACTAGTCCTGGAGTATGAACTCAATACATGAGCACTGTACCTAGTTTCTCTTGTACAAGGTTTGCGCTCTTCCACTTGAACCACAGAGCCCCTTCAGGCTTTTTCCTACTGATGTGGTTCTGAGAAATCAAGCCCAGGGTTTCATATATGGAAAGCACTCTACCCCTACGGCACATTCCCAGTCCTCTACTTCAAGTTTGTTGTTTTGTTTCTATCTTTGTTGTTGTTGTTTTCATTGTACTAGTGGAAATCTGGGCCTGGGTGCTGTCTCTGGGCTCTTCAGCTCAAATCTTGTGCTCTACTACTTGAGCCAGAGAGCAACTTCTGGTTTTCTGGTGGTTCTTTGGAGCTAAGTATCTCAAGAACTTTCCT
>NW_012267468.1:158866-160602 GCF_000151885.1 Dipodomys ordii
CCCTTCAGGCTTTTTCCTACTGATGTGGTTCTGAGAAATCAAGCCCAGGGTTTCATATATGGAAAGCACTCTACCCCTAAGGCACATTCCCAGTCTTCTACTTCAAGTTTGTTGTTTTGTTTCTATCTTTGTTGTTGTTGTTTTCATTGTACTAGTGGAAATCTGGGCCTGGGTGCTGTCTCTGGGTTCTTCAGCTCAAATCTTGTGCTCTACTACTTGAGCCAGAGAGCAACTTTTGGTTTTCTGGTGGTTCTTTGGAGCTAAATATCTCAAGAACTTTCCTGCCCATGCTAGCTTTGAACCATGATCTTCAGATCTCATCATACTGAGTAGCTAGGATGACCGGCATGAGCCACAATCACCTAGCTTCCACTTCAGGTCTCTTAGTGGTTAATTGGAGATAATAATTTCATGGTACCTTTTGTGTCAGGGATATTTTGGAACCCAGATCTCAGCTTCTTGAGAAGGCAGGATGACAGACCTCGGTAATAGAATCCTAAGCCGGGCACTCTGCTGCAAGGGGGTCCATGGCTCCGTGTGGAGGACTGCTAGCCATGAGACCAAGAGGTATGGGTCAGTGCCTAGGCCCTGAGTTCAAATTTCATGAATTAGAAAAAAGACAAATCAATTGTCTCCTGTAGACAACTCACTAGTCTTCAGTAATATATAATTTTGTCCCTGCCAAGGGGACAGATCTCAGCCTCAATATATTTTTCTGCATTGTCAAGTCAGTTGTGGAGTTCTTACAAGCACAAGATGAGAGAATGCACACTTTGAAGGACAAAATACATACCACTTTTTTTTTGTCGGTCATGGGGCTTGAAATCTGGGCCTGCACTCTGTCCTTCAGCTCTTCAGCTCAAGGCTAGTGCTCTACCACTTGAGATACAGCAAAACTTCCAGTTGTCTGGTGCAATATTGGAGATCAGAATTTCAGCGACTTTCCTGCCTGGGCTGGCTTTGAACCACTATTCTCAAACCTCAGCCTCCAGATTAGTTAGGATTACACACCTGAGCCACAGGTGCTCTGCTCCAAATAACCCTTTTAACACGAATCAGCACAGAGCATCTTGTGAAAGACTCATCACCCAGCACCCAATGGAGGACTCAGCACACTGCACCTGTGAAGAACTCAGCACATAGCATCCTGTGCATGACTCAGCACACAGCACCCCGTGAGGGCCCCAGAACCCTAGAAAGGACTCATCACGTACATGTATCCCACAAGCTGTCCTTAGTATTAGGGTGCTTTCATCAGTAACACCATTCTTTCAGAAACACATCACAAACTACACAAAGTTCACATCTAATGATTCAGAGGGGTATTTTTTGCTGGGGGGTGTATCAGCCACAGGGATTGCACTAAAATGTTGGGGGTACTGTCCTAAGATCTTTTGCTCAAAGCTAGAGATGTATCACTTTGATCCACAGCTCAGATTTTCACAGACATCCTGCCAGGGCTGGATTTTAAACCCACCAGTGTCAGATCTCAGCCCCAGAGTATCTTGGATGACAGGGGTGAGCAAGCCAGCAGCATCTGGTTCTGTGGGGCTGAGTTGCAGTCGTATACCTCTGACTAAGTCAGCTTAGATGGCAACTGTCAGCACCAGACCCCAGGCTTGCTCTGTGATGAGGTATTTGAAGTCTTAGCCTTATAGAGTTGCAGTCACAACATTCAAACTCTTTTTCTTGCCCATTCTGGACCTTGAGTAAGAGTCTAGACACAGTCCCTAAGC
>NW_012267468.1:162896-164554 GCF_000151885.1 Dipodomys ordii
ATGCAATGGGTTCATATGTTCTGGCTGAGGTGTCCCATTGGGATATCTAGCAGCCAGCCTCTGCCTCCAGGGAGACCACGGTTCCTAAGGTGCAGGAGTTGTGGAAGGTTCTGTCTCCATATTCCCTATACGTCTTTAGGACGTGAGCCTAGATCTCTGGGGCCTGGTGGCTATCACTCATTCATCATTCTTCATTGCCGAGTCTCACACTGGTCCCAAATCCTGGCAAAGATATGAAATGGCTAGCGATTTCTGTGCTGAAAAGAATATGCCTGTAAATTCCACCCTCATAGTTCCTGTTAGAAGTTAGCCTTGGGCTGTGAATGTGGCTAAGTGGTAGAGTGGTTACCAAGCAAGTTTGAAGCCCTGGGTTGGATTCCTCAGTACCACATAAACAGAAAAATCCAAGTGTCACTGTGGCTTAAGTGATAGAATGTAGCCTTGAGCAAAAGCAGCTCAGGAACATGCCTAGACCCTGAGTCAAGCCACAACACTGCCAAAAAAAAATGTGAGCTTGGTGAGACATACCGAGGACTGAGGTTATAGGTAAGAAGTAGAAGGCAAGTGCTGGTGGCTCACCCCTGTAATAATAGCACTCAGGAAGTTGAGATCTGAAGATTATAACTGCAAACCTGTGCAGGCAGGAAAGTCTATATGAGACTCTTTTCTCCAATTAAGCACCAAAAAAAAAAAAAACCCAGAACTGTGGTACAAATTGTAGAATATTAACCTTGAGCATAAAAACTCAGGGATAACCTCAAGGCCATGAATTCAAACGCCAGGACTCGCACACACACACACACACACACACACACACACACACACGCACACACACAAACACACACACACACACACACACACACACCAAGATAGAGCATTTGACAGCGTGCACAAGTTCGATCTCTAGCAACTCATTATTAAAAAATAGTGAGAGAAGGGAAAGAAAGACTTGCTCCAGGAGGTGATATGACCAGTACCAAAATTCCACAGGAGTTCTAAGATGGAGAACAGGACAGAGGGCCTTGGGCAGAAGGTACAGAGCATGCGCAAAGGTCCTGAGGAATGGTATAGAGCAGGTGGTGTGGATGGAATGATGCTTCTGTGGCTCAGACAAGTCTGGCAGAGCACTGATGTCTGGGTCAAGGTTTGTACTTGAGTTACAGGTAGGGCAGAGGGTGGGGTCCCAGAATAGGGCTCAGGGGAAGATTAGCTTGACTTTTGACCAAAGACCCCAGCCAATTTTGTGGCTGGAAGCCTATTTTTCACAGCTCCTGACCCTCAGGCCCCCTTTGGATGGAGGAGTCAGGGCAAATGCAGGGAAGAAATCTTGCTTAAGAAGAACTTCTACCCAATGCCTCCAGTGGCTCAACCCTTGTAAATCCTAGCTATTAAGAAGTCTGAGATCATAGATCATTGGTCAAAGCCAGCTCAGCGGAGGAAAGTTAGTGACACTTTTCTGGACAATGAACTACCAAAATCCAGAAATGGAGCTGTGGCTCAATTGGTAGAGTAACAGCCTTGAGGAAAAAAGTTAAGAGAAAAGAGCCCAGTCCCTGAGTTCCAGCCCCAGTACTGGCACAGAAAAAATAAAGGAAGTTTTCAGGTGATCCCAGTCCACTGTGGAGAAAGGCCATTATCAGCTGGGCGCTGGTGGCTCA
>NW_012267468.1:172737-173167 GCF_000151885.1 Dipodomys ordii
TAGATGGTAAGTAAATCTGAAATTGTTTTAGGGTACAGGAGTTCATGGAAAGGTAGGATCATTGGAAACTACAGTATTTTTCCTGATAAGAGAATCTGAGGACCAATAATATAATGGTTCATGTTAGGAAACAAGATAACTTCAGAGGTAGAGTCAGAAATTTTGTGGGAATTAGGGCATATTGAAATATATTTCCAGAGTGCAAACTGGAGTATCCATTAGAATGATTAAAAACTAGAGTCTTTTTCTTAAGCATTAGAATTGGACTATCATTAGAGTGAAAGTTAGGTTACAGTTCCAGCTGGAGTTAGAGTTAGCCTTAGGGAAATGGAAAGTTTATGGTCAAACTGAAAGTAAATATTTGAATAACAAGTCTAATTAGAATTAGGATGAATGTGAAATAAGAAACTGCTAATAATATTAAGATTAG
>NW_012267468.1:173770-174282 GCF_000151885.1 Dipodomys ordii
TAGATGGTAAGTAAATCTGAAATTGTTTTAGGGTACAGGAGTTCATGGAAAGGTAGGATCATTGGAAACTACAGTATTTTTCCTGATAAGAGAATTTGAGGACCAATAATATAATGGTTCATGTTAGGAAACAAAATAACTTCAGGGGTAGAGTCAGAAATTTTGTGGGAATTAGGGCATATTGAAATGTATTTCCAGAGTGCAAACTGGAGTATCCATTAGAATGATTAAAAACTAGAGTCTTTTTCTTAAACATTAGAATTGGACTATCAGAGTGAAAGTTAGGTTACAGTTCCAGCTGGAGTTAGAGTTAGCCTTAGGGAAATGGAAAGTTTATGATCAAACTGAAAGTAAATATTTGAATAACAAGTCTAGCTAGAATTAGGATGAATGTGAAATAAGAAACTGCTAATAATATTAAGATTAGAGTATGATTAGTGTCAGGATTGGTCTCAATATTCCAGTTAGGTTTCTGGTTACAAAAATGGCAAGATACTGAGTAAAACTACAAA
>NW_012267468.1:179652-181763 GCF_000151885.1 Dipodomys ordii
GTTTTCATTGAAAAATGCTGTGTAGAGGGGTTATAGTTACATGAGCAAGTTAATGAGTACATTTTCTATCAAATATTGTTACCTCCTCCTTTGTTTTTCCCATACCCTCCTCTCCCACCTCCACAACTACACTCCCCTGCACTCCCTTCCCTTCTTCCCTGCCTATTTTGTAAAGATCCTTTCTCAACATAGTGTCTTGTGCATCTCATTGTTACAATGGGTCAGCCTGTATCACTATCTATTTTTTTTCCCTTCCCCTCCCCAAGCTAGAGAATGGTGTATACAAGATGCAGGGCACCAATCCTAAATATAGTGAAAACAAGGGTAACTCATGGGGGAGGAACATAAAAAGAAAAAAAACATGGTAGATTATAAACCCTATCTTGGGGTTCATTTCGCTTAACATCATCTTATCTGGTCGAATGTACATAGCTTTTGAACTTATGCTTGTCCCAGACATATAATAGTTATTACAAATAAGGGAAACTATAGGACCAATGTTTCTTTTTTTTGGCTTACTTCACTTGATATAATGTTTTCTAAGACCTCACTTAGAGATCCCCTATGATCCCGCAGTCCCCATTTTGGGGCATTTACCCAATTGATCACAAACAAGACCATACTAAGCTACCGGTACAACTATATTTATTGCAGCATTACTTACCATAGCTAAGATATGGAACCAACCCAGATGCCCCTCAATAGATGAATGGATCAAGAAAATGTGATACACACACACCCACCCCCCCACACACAATGGAATTCTATTCCTCCATCAGAGAGAATGACATCGCCCCATTTCCTAAGAAATGTAAAGACACAGAAACAATTCTATTAAGTGAAATAAGCCAGGCTCATATAACCATAGGTCCCATGGTTAATCTACTTGGAGTAACTAGTACATGGTAGCATATAACCATATAAGAGTATGTTATGTGAAATGAAGCCCAAGATATGGACAGAAATGATTCTTATTCCATGAGATTCTTATCTCTATATAATCCCCCAAATAAAGTTGGAAGGGGAGCTGTTGTTCAAATATAGAGCACCACCCTTAAGGGAAAGAACCTAAGTGACAAGGTAAGGTCCTGAGTTTAAACCATAATATCAGCACTCAAAAAAGTTGATTTCTTTTCCTTGAGGTTTTTATTAAATTGCTTGGGGAAAATAATCGATGTTGTATTTATGTTTAGTATTCCTATCAAAATCATGTTATATTTATTTATGTTATTCTTTATTTTCTTAAATTTTACTTACACATTAATATCCAGTAATGATAAGACATGATTACTGTTTCTGAAGTTTTTATGTCAGTTGAATATATGGATGAGAGGTGCATATAAGGAGTTTGGACTGAAAATAGATATTTGCAAGGTCTTCCATAAGAATTGATAGTTGAAGGAGTTGTGGGCATGTATGAGATAAACTAAATAAACCAGCAAGGAAAGATAAGGTATGATTCTTGAAAGCAAACAATTTTGGAAGAAAAAAAAAAGGAAAATATGTGGCTTTTGGTAAGAACGTTGTAAGCCACCTACACATTTTATTCCTTATTTTTAGTGGAAGACATTTCAGTTAACTTTATTTTACAAAGTTAAACATGATTGACATTTAATTCTAACTGGCCTCTGTCTCAGGTAAGCAATTATTCTTAGCCAGGTGCAAGGGGCTCATACATATAATCCTAGTTACTCAGAGAGCTGAAACCTCTAGATCCTAGTTCAAAGCCGGTCTGGAGATGAAAATTGGTGAGAATTTTCTGTGGCACTGTGGTTCAAAGTGGCGACACTAGGCTTGAGAAATAAATCTCAGAGACAGAACCCAGGCCCTGAGTTCAAGCTCTCTGAAATTATTCTTAAAATACTTGTTCTCAGTTTTTCTTTAACTTGTCTGGAAGAAAGTTTTAAACTTAGGGATTTTTTATTTCATGTTGTCATAATTTATTTTTAAGATGTTCAGAAAAAATTATTTATAGTAAGAAATGGTTTGTATTGCTTTGTATTACCTTTTGCTTCTACACCAAAAATCAACTGGAAAGTAGATGGCCAAACCCCTCCTACCACCACCAAAGTTGTAAAGTTAATTTTTGACATAATGACTTGTATATCTCA
>NW_012267468.1:185013-186708 GCF_000151885.1 Dipodomys ordii
TTCTTTTTTTCTTGAATGTTGCAGGTCTGATGGGAGGATTCCTTTGCTGGTCTTCTGGAAGTAGTTTCTTGCCTGTAGGTCTTTCTCTGAGTCCTATTGTATCAGACATCTGAGCGTTAGGATGGGAAAGATGGGTTTGCCATGTTCCCAGGCTCTAGTAAATCCTCTATTCTCTCACTATCTGACTAGGACATCAATTTTCCACTCTACTCCAAAGTCGCCTCATGTCTCAGGTTCATCACTCAGCTACCTCTCCCTTCCTCAACTGCCGGTGGTAGTGTCAACCACCAAAGGGAATCCTGGTGCTGGGCATCATGGAATGTGGGTGTGGCCACAGATCTTGTATCCCATTGGTCAGAAAGAAACATGAAATAATGGGGGTGTGGCCGGAACCCTGTGATGCAGGCATTATGTGTGGAGTCAAGGTGACAGCGGCTCCCCCAGCCCCTTTACCAGGGAACACTGCCCAATCCAGTTGGGGACAAGAGGGTGACCTGCTTTAGCTGGATGGCTGCACATATTGTTGTGTATATCTGTTTGTTGACAGTCCCGAACCTTGAACTCAGGATCTGGGCACAGTCCATGAGCTGCTTTTGCTTAAGGCTAGCTATCTACCACTGTACCAATATGGCTCTACTTCTGGCTTTGTTGGCACTGAAGGTGGATAGGGATCTCAAGGACTTTCCTGCCTAGGGTGACTTTGACTATGGTCCTCCTATCACAGCCTTGTAAGTATCAAGGAGGACTGCTGAGAGCCACTGGTGACTGCCTAATCACTGCTCTTGCCGATGTTCTTGGACAGACCGGTGTGTTCCCTATCCTCAGGTTTAAGTGGTGGGAGCTGGAGCCTATAGTTTGAATCCTGGTCCTGCCATCTCCAAATGGCAAGAGATCCTAAGAAACTCATTCCTATCCATATGAATATCAGTGGAATATGATGTATGTCTTGATTGAATGTGCCATTCTGGAATGATTCTAGAATAAAATTATACACAATTATATTATAGGAACCTGATCAATTTTAATTAATACTTCATGAATCATTTAAACAATCACATTCATTAAATGGAAGCATGATGATTACCTAAGAATTGGGCATCACATAGTATAGAGATGCCATTTTTCTGCCAGGAATTTCTTTAGTTAATTGGTATATACCATTTTCTGAATGTAGTTTGGTATATGAAACTAGGATATATTATACCTGACCTGAAAATCAATTATTCAAACAGTTTTTATCAGAAATTCTTATATGCAAATGTAGAGGGTAATCCAAATTATGTATATTCGAAGACAATACTTGGTTAGTCCTCTTCTCACATTACCCAATCCCATCTTGAGAACAATACACATTGTAAGGAAATGCTTAGATTGTTTTGGAGAAATTGGTTGACTTCAAAACAGTGATTTAATCTATGCTGAATTTTGTTTACTTTATATCCAGAAAAGCTAAATTCTTACTTTATCATTTTCCTTAGGCTTTACACTCAGATTTAATCTCTGATCAGTGACAGATAAAGATATAAATATTTTTTTTAACAGTAGCAAAATTCAAGCTGAGGAATCTAGGTACAATGATACTCATGCAGATAGGCCTCATCAGTCATGAGACCATGATATCAAAATGTTAACCAGTGCTTACTGGTGTCATGCTTATGAGATTTTGTGTATTATAAACAGTGGTTATTAGAATTT
>NW_012267468.1:186758-187081 GCF_000151885.1 Dipodomys ordii
TAAGAATTGGGCATCACATAGTATAGAGATGCCATTTTTCTGCCAGGAATTTCTTTAGTTAATTGGTATATACCATTTTCTGAATGTAGTTTGGTTTATGAAACTAGGATATATTATACCTGACCTGAAAATCAATTATTCAAACAGGTTTTATCAGAAATTCTTATATGCAAATGTAGAGGGTAATCCAAATTATGTATATTCGAAGACAATGCTTGGTTAGTCCTCTTCTCACATTACCCAATCCCTTCTTGAGAACAATACACATTGTAAGGAAATGCTTAGATTGTTTTGGAGAAATTGGTTGACTTCAAAACAGTGAT
>NW_012267468.1:189087-193469 GCF_000151885.1 Dipodomys ordii
ACATATACTAGTTATTGCAAATAATAGAAAACATGGCACTTATGTTTCTTTGGGCCTGGATTACTTCACTAAGTATAATTTTTTCCACGACTTTCCATTTTCTAACAAATGGGGCAATGTCATTCTTTTTGATGGATGCATAGAATTCCATTATGTATATAAACTACATATTCTTGATCATTTCGTCTACTGAGGGGCATCTGGATAGGTACCATATCTTAGCTATGGTAAAAAAAATTCTTCAATAAACATAGTTGTGTTGGTAGCTTTAGTATGGTATTATTTGTAATCATTTGGTTAAATGCCTAAAAGTAGGAGTGCTGGGTCATCAGGGAGCTCTATGTAGAGTCTTTTGAGGAAACTCCATACTGCTTTACAAAGTGGTTGAATAAGTATTCAGTCCCACCAATATCCCCACCAGCTTCTGTTGTTATTAGAGTTCTTGATTGTAGCCATTCTAACTAGGGTGAGGTGGTATCTCAATGATGTTTTGATCTGCATTTCTTTTATGGCTAGGGAGTTTGATCATTTCTTTGTGTATCTATTCGTTATCTTTATTTCCTCTACAGAGAAGTTTCTCTGTAAGTCTTTAGCCCAGTTATTTATTGGGGAGTTCTTTATTTGAGGATTTGTTGGTGGGGGATATAATTTTTTGAGTTCCAGGTATATTTTAGATATGAGACCCTTGTCTGTTGTAGTGAAGATCTTCTCCGAATCTGTGGGCTTTCTATTGATCTTGTTAGCTTTGTCCTTTGCCAGGCAGAAGTTCTGCAATTTCATGAAATCCCATTTGTCCAACCTTTCCTTGATTTTTCATGTTTCTGGGTCTCTATTCAGAAAATTTCGGCCTGTGCCAAGGAGACCTAGTGTTTCTCCTATTCCATCCTGTAATGTTTTTAGGTGTCTGCTTTGACTCCGAAGTCTTTGATCCATTTAGGGTTGATTCTGGTGCAGGGTGATATATAAGGATCTAGCTTTAGTTTTCTACAAGTGATTAACCAATTTTGCAAGCACCATTTACTGAACAGGCTGTCTTTCTTCCATTTTATTTTTTTAAGCTCCCTTATCGAAGTTTATGTGGTTATAGGTCTGTATGTTCATTTCTGGGTTTTCAATTCTATTGCATTGGTCCTGAGGTCTGTTCTTGTGCCAATACCAAGCTGTTTTGATTACTATGGCTTTGTAGTAGAGTTTGGAATTTGGTAGTAATATTCCTCCAGCACTTTTCTTTCTGTTAAGGATAATTTTTACTATTCGGGGTCTTCTATTGTTCCATATGAATTTTTGGATTGCCTCTTCTGTTTTCTTGAAGAATGATTTTGGAATATTGATAGGTATCACATTGAATTGGTAGATAGCCTTTGGAAGTATTGCAATTTTCACGACATTTATCCTTCCAATCCAGGAGCATGGGAAGTTTTTCCATTTTCTAAGTTCTGTTTTGACTTCCTTTTCCAGATTTTTAAAGTTTTCATCATAACGTTCCTTCACTTCTTTGATTATGTTAATTCCTAGGTATTTTATTTTTGGGGGGCTATTATGAATGGAGTTGCTTTCCTGATTTCAGCCACATTTCTCATTGTTGGCATGCAGAAAAGACATTGATTTTTGAGAGTTAATTTATACTATGTTTATTTGCCAAAGTTTTGAATCAGCCTGTGTAATTTGAGAGTGGAGTCTCTGGGATTCTTTAAATACAAGACCATGTCATCTGCAAAGAGGGAGAGCTTTACATCATCTTTCCCTATTTGGATCCCTTTTATGTTTGCAACTAGTCTTATTGCTGTCGGTAGGCATTCTAATACTAAATTGAAGAAAGTGGGGAGAGTGGACATCCTTGTCTTGTTCCTGAGTTAAGAGGAAATGGCTTTCGATTTTCACCATTAATCATAATGCTGGATATAGGTTTGTCATATACAGCCTTTATTGTATTGAGGTATATTCTCTGGGTTCATAGTTTTTCCAGTCTTCATCATAAAGGGTGTTGGATCTTGTGAAATGCTTTTTCTGCATCTACTGGTATATCAATGTGGCTCTCATCATTGCTCTTGTTGATGTGATGAATAATATTAACTGATTTGCATATATTGAACCAGCTTTGTATCCCTGAAATAAATCCTGTTTGATAGTGTGTATGATATTTTGGATGAATTGTTGAAGTCTATTGGCCAAAATGTTGTTGAGGTGTTTAACATCCATGTTCATCAAAGAAATGGGTCTATAGTTCTCTTTCTTTGATGAGTCCCTGCCTGGTTTGGGATTACGGTTATGTTGGCATCATAGAATGAATTGGTAGTGAACTTACTCTTTCAATTTTATTGAATAGTTGGAGGAGGATTGGTGTGAGCCCTGCTTTGAATGTAGTGTAGAATTCCACTGTAAATCCATCTGGTCCTGGGCTTTTCTTAGATGTGAAGTCTCTTATTTCTGTTTCTATTTCTATGCTTGATATGGGCATGTTAAATTGTTAACTCTTGGTTGAGTTTCGTCATATCGATATTTGATAAGAAAAGGTCCATTTCTGCCATGTGTCAAACTTATTAACATACAGTTTTGAGAAGTATTCCATTATAATGTTCTGATGGTGATGTTCCCATTCTCATCTCTGAGTTTGTTTATTTGGGTGTGTTCACTTCTTTTTCTGATAAGATTTGCTAAGGGTCTGTTAATTTTGTTATTTGGGGTGGGGGGCCGGTCGTGGGGCCTGAACTCTGAGCCTTGGCGCTGTCCGTCAGCTCTTCAGTTCAAAGCTAGTGCTGTACCACTTGAGTCATAGAGCCACTTCCAGCTTTTTTCTTTTTGCTTATGTGGTGCTGAGGAATCGAACTGAGGGCATCATGCATGCAAGGCAAGCACTCTACCACTGAGCCACCTTCCCAACCCCAATTTTGTTAATTTTTTTGAAGAACCAACTCTGTTTTTTTTTTTTATTCTTTTTAGGGTGTTTTTGGATTCTAGTTTACTTAATTCTAATTTAATTTTAATTATTTCTTTCTGTCTATTGGATTGGGGTTTATTTCGCTGATCTTTATGAAGGAGGTACAGATGTCTTATTAAATTGTGGTTTCAGATCTCTCTAATTTGTTGATGTAGGAATTCAGAGCTATAAACTTGCCTCGGAGTACTGTTTTTGCTGTGTCCGAGAGGAGCTGGTAATTTGTGTGTTCATTTTTGTTGAATATCATGAAAATTTGCATTTCCTTTCTAATCTCTTCCATGACCCACTGGTGATTCAACAGTGTGTTGTTCAGCCTCCATGTGTTAAAGGACTGTCTTTGGTCGCTTTTCATATGGAGTTCTAATTCTATTCCCTTAGATGCCATTTCTTGGCCTTTGTCTTGTTAGTTTTCTATCTGTAGGATATCTTTAAGTACCTTTGTTTGGATGGTTTTGTGGAGATATATTGTTTCAATTTTTCTTTGCTATGGACAATTTTTATTTGACCTTCAGTTCTGAAGGAGAGTTTCGCTGGGTACACTATTCTTTGTTGTGGTTTTTCTTTAGGGCGTGGCATACATCATTCCAGGCTCTTCTGGCTTTAATCATCTCTGCTGAGAAATCTGAGGGTATTCTAATTGGTTTCCCTGTATAGGTGATTGGTCTTTTCTCCTTGACATCTTTAAGTATCCTTTCCTTGATCTGAATTGATCCTGTGCAGATTATAATGTGATAGTGACATGTCCTGTGCTGTTCTGGTCTATTTGGGGTTCTGAAAGCTTCCTGTATCTGAATAGGCCATAGGCCTATCGTTTTGCATGTTTGGGAAGTTCTCTGCTATGATTCTGTTAAATAAATCTCCTAGACCATTAACTTCTGTCTCTAGGTGCTCCTCTATACCCATTATCCTCAGATTAGGCCTTTTGATGGTGTCTTCCAAATATTGGATAGATCTATCATATTTCTTGGATTTATATTGGATAGTTGTATGTTATTTCTCTATAACCTCTAGGCTGTCTTCAATCCCCGAGATTTGATCTTCTGCCTGGTCTAACCTACTGTCAAGACTTTCTATTTGTTTTTAATTTCTTTTCTTTCTAGTTGGTTGGCTTTGATGGCTTCCAATTCTTTGTTGGCGCTTTGGTTTAGATCTTGTATGAGCCTTACTTCCTTAATTTGGTGTTCATTGTTTATTCTCAGATTATTTAGCTGATTGGTTATGGTTTCCTTGGACTCCCATTCCTTCTGGCAGGCTCTATTCTGCATTCCCTTTGTGGTCTCCCTGAATTGTTTCAGCTGTCTCTTTATGGATTTTTTGAATGCCTCTATTTATCTCTATCTATTCTGATCACACTCTCACAATTCCTGTATTACTCTTTGATTAGTTTCCTCACATTAAAGCAATTCCTGTAATTCTCTATAACTGTTCTCAGCCTGCTTATGCA
>NW_012267468.1:195840-200735 GCF_000151885.1 Dipodomys ordii
GTTTTCATGTCCAATCAAATACTTGATTCCTTCTTACCAAATCCTAAAAATTCCCTTCTCTCCAACCAGTGAACAGGCTTAAAATGTAAATTTAATAGAAAACAAGTAAATTACAGAAACACACTAGTTATCAATAATTAACACTTAGTAAGTCTTATCCTTAAGGGATCATCTGAGTGTCTCTGAACAGTTCATCTTGTAGCCTTCTCTGTATATTGGTCCTAGCACCACCAAATATGGTACTTGCCACTTTGGTTCTAAATCAGGAGCATGATGAATTTTTACACCAGCTGTCCAGGAAAGAAAGAGTGGGTGAAGTTTTTTTTTCATCTCCATTTCTTAGTTTATTTCACTTACTTAAGATCTAGCTTTTGAATTTATTGCTCAAGGAGACTTGCTATAGAATAAACTACATTACTCTCCCCAAAGAAATTTGCCTTCCAATTGGATTTAATTTCTTATTTTATATTTGAACTTATCTGTTGCCATCATGTTTATTTATTTTTAAATAGTTTGTGTTGTTATTATTTTTAAGTAGTTGTAGAAAGAAGTTCCCATTCTATAAAACAGTACATGAATACACGGTGTCTGACAACAGTGTCACCCATCCATCATGAACCTTCCCTTTTCTCACTTTTTTGTAAAAATTGAGATAGGTGATTACATATATTTCACATATTTCACAACATTGTGGAATTGTGATACTTAGTTAAAGTCACAAACACATTTTAACCTTGATAAGGCAAATTATCCTTATCATGGTCTAAAGTTTGTTAATTCCATGAGCTTTGACAATCCAAATGATTTTTCCCACCTCAGGTGATGTTTACATTTTTTCCCTTTTGCTTAGTGTAAGCTATTCCCTCTTTCCCTCTCATTCCTCCCTTCCCATCAGTGTGTTTGGGTTACTTAGTTATTTTTCTTCTATGTCAAGTGCAGCTGATGGACAACTTTGTTGTATGTTGTTCAATTTCCCACTTATTCTGTTCCTTCTCCTGGCTTCCCTCCATTGTGTGCATATTTCTACCATCTACATAGTCAAGAACATGGAGTCATTAACGATGATACAACAAAAAAGAGTGGCTGTCCTTTGTTTCTCGAGTCCTGTTTACTTGTCATACCTTCTTGCATTTTGGCTTTAGAATTCACATATCAGGTAGACCCTGTGCCATTTGTCTCTTTGTTTTTGGCTTACCTCACTCAAATAATTTGGTCTAGTTCCATCCATTTCTCTACAAATGCCATCATTTTATCGTGTCTAATTGCTGCATAGTATTCCATTGTATATTGGTACCATGATTTTTGGATCCACTTATCAGTACTGGCTCATCTGGGTTGGTTCCAAATCTTGGCTATTGTGAATAGAGCTGCAATAATCATAAAGGTGTGTGTGTCTTTGTATACTGGTTCCTGTTGTTCTGAGTAGATGCTTAGGAGTAGTATGGCGAGTTCATAGGACAGGTCGATATTTAGCTTTCTGAGATACCTCCAGACTTCTTTCCAAGTGGTTGTATTAGTATACTTTTGCACCAGAAATGAAGTAATGCTTCTCTTTCTTTGCATCCCTTCCAGCTTCTGTCATTGGCTGAATTTAGGATGTGGGCCATTCTGACTGGGGTAAGGTGGTATCTCAGAGTTGTTTTTATTTACATTTCCTTCAATGTTTCTTTGCTGTTTTTACCTCTTGTTCTGAGAAGTCTCTCTTTAGTTCCCTTGACCATTTCAAAATTAGTTTGTTAGGTTTGTAAAGGGTTAGTTTCTTGATTTTACCATATATAATGGATATTAGACGCTTGTCAGATATATTGCTGGTAAATATTTTTCCCAATTATTTGGCTTTCTTTCTAGTTTGGTTACTATTTTTTATCTCTCCAGAAACTTTATTTTAAGGTAGTCCCATTTATCGAGTCATTCTCCAATTTGTTTTGACCCTTGGAATCTGTTCTGGAAGTTCCTGCCTTTGCCTTTAAGTCCAAGTCTCTCTCATACTCGGTCCTGCAGTAGTTTCAGAGTTTCAGGCTTGATGTTAAGGTCTTTAATCCATTTTGAGTTGATGTTAGTGTATGGTGATAGGCTAGGGTCCACTTTTAGTTTTCTGCATGTGTACAGTTTTCCCAGCACCAGTAGTTGAAGAGGTTATGATTCTTCCACCATATGTCTTTGGCTCCTTTGTCAAATATCAACTGACTGTACATATGCGGCTATATTTCTGGGTTCTTTAACCTGTCTTACTGATTTTTGGGTCTCTTTTTGTGCCAGTACCAAGCTGTCTTTGTTATTATGGCTCTATAGTAGAGCTTGAAGTCCTGTATCATGATCTGTCCTGCATCCTTTCTTTTGCCTAAAATTGTTTTGGCTATGCTAGGGCTTTTGTTGTTCCATATGAGATTTTGGACTATTTTCTCTATTTCAGTAAAGAAAGTCATTGGAATTTTAATGGGAATTGCATTGAATGTGCTTATTATTTTTGGCAGTATGGCCATTTTCACCATATTAATTCTGCCTATCCAGGAACATGGACAGTCTTTCCATTTCCTGGTATCCTCTAAGATTCCTTTTTTTAGGCATTTATAGTTTTCATGAAATAGACTTTTTACATCTTTGATTACATTACTTCCTAAATACTTTTTTTGAGGTTATTGTGAATGAGGTTGTTTCCTTGATGTCCATTTCTGTTTGTACTTTGTTGGTTTACAGACAGCCGACTGATTTTTGTGGGTTAATTTTGTAACCTGGTACTTTGCCAATTTGGTTTATAAGCTCTAAGTGTTTGGGGATGGAGGTTTAGGAATCATTAATTTATAAAATAATGTCATCTGCAAAAAGAGAGAGTTTATATTCTTCCTCTCCTCTGTGGATCCCTTCAATGTATTTTTCTTGCCTTATTGCTCTGGCTAAGAATTCCAGAACTATATTGAAGAGGAGTGGAGAGAGTGGGCATCCTTGCCTTGTTCCTGTTTTTAGGGTAATTGGTTGTAGTTTTTCCCTATCAAGCATAATATTAGCTTTTGATCTACCATGTAAGGCTTTTGTTGTCTTATGAAATGTTCCTTCTATTCCTATTTTTTTCAGAGCTTTTAACATGAATGAGTGCAGAATTTTATCAAAATACTTTTCCAAATCAATGGAGATAATCATGTGGTTCTTGACCTTGTATCTGTTGATGTGATGGATTACATTTATTGACTTACATATGTTAAACCATCTCTGGATCTCTGGGATGAAGCATACTTGGTCATAATGTATGATTTTTTGATATGCTTCTGAATTCTGTTGCCTGCAATTTCATTGAGGAGCCTTGCATCTGTCTTAATCAAAGAGATTGGTGTGTAGTTCTTTTTTTGTTGGGTCTTTGCCTGGTTTGGGGATGAATGTGATATTGGCTTCATAGAATGAGTTTGGGATTACTCCCTCTGTTTCTATTTCTCTGAAAAGCTTGAGAAGTATGGGTATTAGCTTCTCTTTAAAGGCCTTACAGAATTCTGTAGTGAATCCATCAGGTCCTGGGCTTGTCCTGTTGGAAGATTTCTTATTACTTCTATCTCATTGTAGGTTATTGACATTTGTAATTGATTTATTTCTTCTTCGTTCTGTTTCAGCAATTTGTATTTCTTTTTTTTCATGCAGGAAATGAAGTTTATTTACCAAAAGGCTGCCCCCACCATGCATGGTGGAAAAGCATGACTTAAAAGGAAGGGATTCGACCCACCTGTGATCAAGACTTATCTAGGCCAGGGACAGGAAGAGGTATGGCCAGGTCCTGGAAAATTGTGGCCACATTGGATCTGGAAGTGACCTCAGGATCTGGAACCCTCCGAAGGTCAGATGGGAGGCATGTGACCAGAGGTGGCCTAGGATGTGACCTAGCAGGAGAAGGTGATTGCTTCCAGGTCTGTCAGTTACCTATGTAACAGATATTGGGTGGAAACTGAGCCAAGAGGGAGGGAGGTGTCCCTGTTCAGAACTTACATTCCAGCGATTTGATAATTATGAAAAAAAGGGTGAAGATTCTCTCTGGCTATTTCCTGTTTGTAAGCTGCATTGGCAGTAAGGGTAAAAGACTGATATGTGGTCCCATCTGGGAGAAGGCAGAGGCCAACAGCTGTCACTTGGGCACTGAGTCCTTAGATAAAGTCTGGAGGAGGCAAGTCTCTTGGACGATGTCTGGAGATGTCTCATGATGCATTGAGGAACTGGAAAAAAATACTAGAGAGCAAATAAATTTCAAGAGGAAGGACTTGGGGCTGAAAATGTTGGTAGAAATATCCCTACCTTCTTCTGACACCTGGCGACTAGATAGAGAAGAAGTCAATTAACAAAGGCAAGAATATAAATTCCTATCCAGTTGAAAGTTAGATAGGTATGGACATTAGATGGGCAGTCTTCTTTCTTCTATTGACGTCACAGCTCTGGTTAATTTTGATAGGGCAGGCACAAAGTGGCTGATGTGATATCATCTCCTCTTACTCGTCTCCATGTTCCTTTGTTCCCCAGACTGGCTGAGTCTAGGTGCTTGTTTCTGGGATAGTTAGTCCCAGTTGTTATTCAATGAGGCTTGAACTCAAGGCCTTGAGCACTTCTGCTCAAATCTAGCACACTACCATTTTGAGTGATGGTCCCACTTATAGTGTTTGCTGGTTAGAGATAAGAGGCTCAAGCCATGCTTCCAGCCTGGCTCTTTGCAGGTTAGTTGGGAGATGGATTTTGATGGATTTTTCAGCCCAGGCTGGCTTGCACTGTAATCTTTTCCACAAAAGCTCTTTGTTATTTCCAATTAAAGCAACAAGGAGATCAAGTATGATAAGTAGAGCTTACTTGGTCCTTATCAAGAATTGACCAAATATTCTGCAATGACAAAACTCGTTAGATATGAGAATCTTAGCACAGATATGCCC
>NW_012267468.1:203821-205881 GCF_000151885.1 Dipodomys ordii
TTAATATAGCCTTCCTAATTTTAGGAACCCAAGGGGGTGTTCTACATTAAAGTATATCAAAGGGATTGAATCCTTTAACATAAGGGCTACATCTTGCTCTAAAGAGAGTGAAGTGGAGGAGGCTTACTTAGCTATGGCCAGTCTCTCTATTTAATTTAGTTACAGTTTCCTTTAAGGTCATATTCATTCTTTCTAATGCTTGAACTCTGAGGCTTATACAGGGATTGTAACTTCCAATTTATTCCTAGTTAATAATTAGTTAATAATTGAGAACTTGGGCCATGAATGCAGGGCCATCTTTGGACCCCACAGCTAAGGGTAAGCCAAATCAAGGTATTATTACATGCCTCAGCTCAGCCTGAAAAAATGTCCACTATTACTAACAGATACCAATAGCCATACTTTCCAGGCTTTACCTCTGTGGAGTCCACTCTCCCAAATTCCCCATCTGAGGTGCCTCAAAAATGAATTATTTTCATATGTTCCAGCATTTCAGCATTTACCTGTTGGATATTACCTACATACATTACCAAGTATTGTCAGGCTGAGGCCCCACCGGTTTTCAGAACAGTTTTAGGCAGTGTCCTCGGGCAATTTACCAGGTTGCAAATATCTACATGTAAACTTACAGAAAGCTTGAGCCTGTATGCATTTTTCACAAGTTCAGTGTCAACATTTGCACACTTATTACCACTGTTTTTGCTTATACCTTTAATATTGATGACCAGTATTTCTAGGGAACCAACTAGTTTTAGAGTAGTCTCCCAAGCTACCTAATCAGCTCAGATGTTTTCCTGTATCTTGGGGTCTCTAGTTTCCTTAACTCCTGTAAAGTACTCTGAACCTTGGAGACTTCTTCCATTTTATTCTCCTCCTTTTATCTTAAACTTGCTTTCATGATCCCACTCTCCTTCTCAATGTGCTCCTTAACTTGCAAGTGTTTTGGCAGGGTCACAGGAGAGTTCCCCTGACTGGCCAAGTGCTGCTCCTTCTCACAACACCTTTGATTGCTCTTCAGCTCCTCCGTTAAGTTCACAAAGGTGCTATTGTGAGGTATTTTTCCCACCTCCAACTGTTCCACTGGGACACTATGCTTCTGCATTACATTTATGGTGAAGATCTCAGCAGTCTTTTGGGGCTTTTACTCTAGCAGTTTCTCTTTCTAGTTTTCCACTTCAGTGTATTTTTGTGACAGATCTTTCAACTGTTTGTTTAGCATTTCTGCTTTTCTTCCTAATGCTCTTTCCCTTTCCATGGCATTCTCTATCAAAGCAAGCGGTTTTTTAACTCTTTCTGAAGAGAGACAATCTCTTTCTTGAGCCTCATATTTTCCTGTTCTCTTTTCTTGGCCTCATCTTCTATGACACAGCACTTTCCCGTCTTCTCTGCTAACTACTCTTTCCTACTTTTTCTGTTGCTGTGAATTTCTGGTGACACATTTCAAAGCTTATATTCGATATGTACTTCAACCTAATATATTCTTATATCAGGTTCAGCTCTTTTCTTTTTTATTTTTCTTTTTCTTTTGGGTCTGGTCGTGGGGCCTGAACTCTGTCCAGGACACTGTCCGTCGGCTCTTCAGCTCAAGGCTAGCACACTACCACTTGAGCCACATTGCCACTTCTGTCTTTTTTCTTTTGGCTTATGTGTTGTTGAGGAATTGATCCCAGGGCCTCATGCATGCAAGGCAAGCATTCTACCACTGAGCCACCTTCCCAGCCCCCCAGCTCCTTTTTCATAGCCATAATTTCTTAATGGAATTCAGAGGTCCTTTGCATGTTTATCCAGAGCTATGAACACACTTTCCATGTGGTTAATGTGATTACTTAACCTGTCATTTACATTTTCCAGGTGGTGAATGTGATTACTTAACCTGTCATTTTCTATCTTTCTCCTCCTTGGACATTCTTTTCCTAATGTCCATTTTGCTTGCATTAAGCTCACTGATCTAGTACTAGAGGTTCCCTACTGCCATTTGCAAATGATCTGTACTGTCTTTGCCAAAGGTTTCTTGATCCCTATTCTGTGCTCCTACCAAAACTCAAACTCTTTTCTTAGAC
>NW_012267468.1:208176-209943 GCF_000151885.1 Dipodomys ordii
TTTTCAGAACAGTTTTAGGCAGTGTCCTCGGGCAATTTACCAGGTTGCAAATATCTACATGTAAACTTACAGAAAGCTTGAGCCTGTATGCATTTTTCACAAGTTCAGTGTCAACATTTGCACACTTATTACCACTGTTTTTGCTTATTCCTTTAATATTGATGACCAGTATTTCTAGGGAACCAACTAGTTTTAGAGTAGTCTCCCAAGCTACCTAATCAGCTCAGATGTTTTCCTGTATCTTGGGGTCTCTAGTTTCCTTAACTCCTGTAAAGTACTCTGAACCTTGGAGACTTCTTCCATTTTATTCTCCTCCTTTTATCTTAAACTTGCTTTCATGATCCCACTCTCCTTCTCAATGTGCTCCTTAACTTGCAAGTGTTTTGGCAGGGTCACAGGAGAGTTCCCCTGACTGGCCAAGTGCTGCTCCTTCTCACAACACCTTTGATTGCTCTTCAGCTCCTCCGTTAAGTTCACAAAGGTGCTATTGAGAGGTATTTTTCCCACCTCCACCTGTTCCACTGGGACACTATGCTTCTGCATTTCATTTATGGTGAAGATCTCAGCAGTCTTTTGGGGCTTTTACTCTAGTAGTTTCTCTTTCTAGTTTTCCACTTCAGTGTATTTTGTGACAGATCTTTCAACTGTTTGTTTAGCATTTCTGCTTTTCTTCCTAATGCTCTTTCCCTTTCCATGGCATTCTCTATCAAAGCAAGCGGTCCTTTAACTCTTTCTGAAGAGAGACAATCTCTTTCTTGAGCCTCATATTTTCCTGTTCTCTTTTCTTGGCCTCATCTTCTATGACACAGCACTTTCCCGTCTTCTCTGCTAACTACCCTTTCCTACTTTCTTTGTTGCTGTGAATTTCTGATGACACATTTCAAAGCTTATATTAGATATGTACTTCAACCTAATATATTCTTATATCAGGTTCAGCTCTTTTCTTTTTTTTTCTTTTTCTTTTGGGAATGGTCGTGGGGCCTGAACTCTGTCCAGGACACTGTCCCTCGGCTCTTCAGCTCAAGGCTAGCACACTACCACTTGAGCCACATTGCCACTTCTGTCATTTTTCTTTTGGCTTATGTGTTGCTGAGGAATTCATCCCAGGGCCTCATGCATGCAAGGCAAGCATTCTACCACTGAGCCACCTTCCCAGCCCCCCAGCTCCTTTTTCATAGCCATAATTTCTTAATGGAATTCAGAGGTCCTTTGCATGTTTATCCAGAGCTATGAACACACTTTCCATGTGGTTAATGTGATTACTTAACCTGTCATTTACATTTTCCAGGTGGTGAATGTGATTACTTAACCTGTCATTTTCTATCTTTCTCCTCCTTGAACATTCTTTTCCTAATGTCCATTTTGCTTGCATTAAGCTCACTGATCTAGTACTAGAGGTTCCCTACTGCCATTTGCAAATGGTCTGTACTGTCTTTGCCAAAGGTTTCTTGATCCCTATTCTGTGCTCCTACCAAAACTCAAACTCTTTTCTTAGACTTGTTTTTTTTTTCAGGGTGTCTCTGTTATCAAACACAACTGAGCAACCACTTTACCTCAAAACCTTCTAACTTTTCAAGCTTTCTTCTAATATCTGTGGTTGACTGGGTAACAAAGGCCATGTTTAGGGCTCTTTGGTTCTCCAGGTCTTAAAGATCTATAGCCTATAAGTCCTATAGGCTTCTGGCAGAAGTTCCAGAAAAAGCATTAGGGTACTCACTGGGGAACAGTACCATCTCACTCACCTTAGATTGAAGACTTGGCTTTCTA
>NW_012267468.1:209993-210282 GCF_000151885.1 Dipodomys ordii
CCATCTCACTCACCTTAGATTGAAGACTTGGCTTTCTAGCCACTGCGGTATCCCTGCTGGCTGAACCTAGAAATAATTGGTAAACACCTCCATACTTCGACTGCTGTAAGCCTCAGCTTGGGTAAGTCTCGGGAAAGACTTGTTCCAAATACTCTGGTTCAATAGTGGGGCTACTGTCTGGTTCAAGGACCACCATCAAGTCAACGACAGTATTCAGCCCCTTTTCTACCAGCTGTAAAACACCTGTAAAATTTGCTAACAGTCATCCCAGATGTGCTTGTGTGTGAAA
>NW_012267468.1:210332-210939 GCF_000151885.1 Dipodomys ordii
ATCAAGTCAACGACAGTATTCAGCCCCTTTTCTACCAGCTGTAAAACACCTGTAAAATTTGCTAACAGTCATCCCAGATGTGCTTGTGTGTGAAAATTACTGTCTCTAATGAGGTAATGAGCCCTTGTTTTTTTTTTTTTTCTGAAAAGGATGGATTTTTCTGTTTCGAATTACACAAGTCACTTCTTGTAAAGGGAACATATATTAGAAAGCGGTCCTGCCCACCATCTCCTCCATGTTCCTGTCTCAAGGGTAATAAGGGTAACATACCACATTGTACCACCTCAGACTGGTACAAGTAACCACTTTTAGTATGGGAGGCCTCATTAAAGTTGCTGATGACAAAGAATAGGAGAGAGAGTACATCAGTGCATCTTCCTCTGAGGGATTCTGTAAACCTGTGGGATAATATTTTTTTGATATGACAACCTAAGGTCTTGTTCTCCCATCCTGAGGAAAGTAGTAAACCGGTGCATACGGGACATAGATATAATTATCAGCATACATGCAAAGACCAAGATCCACAGAAACTTAACCCACATGTCCCATACCTCTCAATGTTGACCTCTACAGGAGGTCCCAGCTGACAGAGAGAACATGCCAGATT
>NW_012267468.1:211436-212341 GCF_000151885.1 Dipodomys ordii
CTCAGGTGGCCTCCTGAAGAAGCCCCAGGTGCCTCTGGAGAAATTCCAAGATGGCCCCTGGAGAAGGACCCATATGACCTCCAGTGTAGGTTTCATATGGCTTCTCAAGAAAGTCGCAGATGTACTCTTGATGAGGTTCCAGATGGCTTCCCACGGAAGCCCTACATTATCTCTCAAGTAGGTTCCTTATGGCATCCCAAGGAAGCCACAACTAGCTTCCAGAGGGGTACAAAACAAGCTGGCAAGCTTGCCAAGTTGCACCTCTAGAGGTACATAAATGACTTTTGTCCATGTTGGACCTCCGGAGACAAACACTCGAGGTAGACTCTCAACCCTGTGGGCTGACACTCTCACCTATGGGGATTTTTCCCTGGGGCCAAGGCATGATGCAATATAAATGGATTATCTCAATGAAGTTTTCAAAAGTAAGGACCTCTATAGTTAAATAAAATGCATGGAGACACTTTTATATAATAAATGTTCTCCAAACCACCAACCCCCAAAATTATGATATCCAAAGCTCCAAACATCAAAGGGAAAGTCTCTTTTCCCCTTCTCTTTGTCTCTCCTTCTCTACAGACAATACTTCTTTTGAGGTATTTTCCCTTTTCCCTTCTACCAGTTCCTTCTTCTCTTTAGGACTCTCCATTCTCCACAGACTCATCAGTTACCATCCTTCAACTTCTGCCCTCCCTCAACTTCTTCTCCACACAGGTCTTTCCCCTTTTGCTATCACAAAACTTCCTTTCTTCCAGGACTTTTTTTTTCTCTCACCTTCTATTGCTCTGAACAAATACCCTATATAAAGTATGTACCCCTTCTCCACTCCAACTGCCTGTTTTCAAATATCACATCCCAAAATGCCCACAGCCAATCACTTCTTAACAGCTCAACACGTGGTGATT
>NW_012267468.1:214038-216705 GCF_000151885.1 Dipodomys ordii
ACAATGGGACAGTGATATCACCATGACAATGTCAACTCATTAAATCATGTCGAAATATTGTTTTGCTGTCACAATTAGTTGATGATTCTGTGGTGTTACAGAGGCCATGTGTGTTTTCAAAGTTGGTTATAAGTCATAATAGTTTTGTAATGGCACAATGTAATCAATAATGTCACAATGGCAATGAGATGTCCCATTGGGTTTTTGATGTCACCGTGGTGATGAGGTCACAATGGCTTAGTGATGTCACAGTTTGTTTGTAATATCAGAATGATATATCCAATTTCAATTACTCATAATTCAATATGAGGATACCAGTTGATAGAAGAAGCTTCATAGTGTGAGGTCATACTATGTGAAAACCCAACGGGACAGTGATTTCACAATGACAATGTGATGTCTCAACATCATGTTATAATAAGGCTCTGGTGTCATAATTTAGTCATAACTTGTGTGATATGCTGCCATTAGGATATTTTAGGCTTTTAGTAAGCTTATAATCAGTTTTGAAACTCATAATTCAGGTATGACATATGATATCAGAAATTGACTCTGACCTCATAAACATTGTGACATCATGAACATTGTAACATTACATTGATAGGTATCAAGACCATGGTGGCACATTATGAACTCACAAATCTGTTAGGACTTCATCATATTTGTGAAACACATGACTTTAGAGACAACAGAGTCCCTTTGTGAACTCATATCTTCATTGTGAATTAATGACATTTGAGATCTGGCATGCTATTGTGACATTTACAACCAATTGTGACAGCACAAACCTATTATAGTAGAAACATATTGTGATCTAATAGCCATTGTGACAGCACAATCCCTGTATGACCTCACATTTCCATATTGACAACACTAACCAATTGTGAAATTCCAATCCTCTCAAAAACAATCCATGTATGAAATGTGATATTCGAATCCAGTGTGACATCTAGATTATGGTGACATCACACTGATAGATATTACGAGCATTTTTTCACATTCTGACAACACACACCTGTTAGGACTTCATCACGTTTGTGAAAATGCATGCCTTTGTAGACATCAGAGTACTTTTGTGAGCTCATGTACTCATTGTGAGTTAATGACAAATGAGATCACATGTGTCATTTTGATATCACCAACCCATTGAGACATCACACACTTCTTGTGATCCCATCAGTGTGGCATCAAAAATTGTGATATCAAAACATTATTAAGTCATCATATTGCAATATCACATTGCCATTTTGATATCACTGTCCCATTGTGTTTTCAAAAACCTACTATGTTTTCATAGCATTTTAGATAATTTATGGCCTTTTATATTTGCCTTTTTCTGTGAACTCATACCTTATTGTGAAATAGTAGCAACTGAAATTGGACATGTTTTTATGAGATGTGACTTCACAAAACTATTTGATTTCATCACCAATGTGTCATCACAAAACCATTCTGAGCTTTCATTGCCATTTGACATCACGATCACATTGTGACATCGCAAACCTATTAGGACCTCTTAGCACCTTTGTAAAAACACATGCCCTTTGTGACAACACAGTCCCTTTGTGGAACTATACCCTCATTATGAACTGACAATTGATATCAGACATGCCAATTTAACATCATGAACCCTTTGTGACATCACCAGAGTGACATAACATTGTCATTATGACAGCATCAACTACTTTTGACATGACAAAACTACAAGGACAAGACAGCATTATGAGATCACATTGTCATTGTGATGTTATAAAAAGATTGTGAATGCCTAATTTTAATTTTTTTTGTCGGGCGTGAGGCTTGAACTCTGGGCTTGGGGGTTGTCCCTGCTCTTCAGCTCTAGGTGAGCGCTCTATCGCTTGAGCCACAGAGCCACTTCTGGTTTTCTAATGGTTTTTATTGGGAATGAGATTCTCAAAGGCTTTTGAGCCTGAGCTGGCTTTGAACCGCGATCCTCAGATCTCAGCCTCTGGTGTAGATAGGATTACAGGCGTGAGCCACTGGCACCCGGCTTTTTCATTCTATTTCAAAGTTGACATGTGTGTTAATATCAGAAACACAATGTGACCTCATAACCATTGTAACATCATAAATCAGCAATGAAATCAAATTGTCATTATGACACCATCAGCTCATTGTGATGTAACCAAACGACAATGGCATCATAGCATTACAAATCACAGTGACATTGTGACTTAAGAGTGTGAAGGCCTATTCTGTGAATTCATTCTATTTCAGAAGCCCATTTTGACCATATAACCTTTGTGATATCACAATCCTTTGTGACATCACATTGCCATGGTCATATCATTAACCTACTGTGCCATCACAAACAAGTCCTGTCCTTATAAGTTTTGAGACATACTTCCATTGCCATATATTAGGCCTTTTATGAGCTCATAATATGTTTTCATTCTCATATTTCTGGTATGACATGTGATATCAGAAATCCCCTGTGACATCAAACTGCCAGATTTCATGACCATTGTGTCTCATTTTGACCTCACTGGCCTGTTAGAACGGCATCGCATTTGTAACAAAACATGCCTTTTGAGACATTACAGTCCCTTTTTGAACTCATATATTCATTGCCAATTAATGACAGTTGAGATCTCCCATGCCACTTGACATCATGAACCCATTGTGACATCACAAACTTATTGTGAC
>NW_012267468.1:217856-220787 GCF_000151885.1 Dipodomys ordii
GTGAATTAGAAGAAATTGAAATTGTATATGTCATTGTTATATTACAAACTTAATGAGACATCATTAACTATTTGTGACCTCATCACCTCAGAGACATCACAAACTCATTGTGTTATCACATTCCCATTGTACCAACATGATCGCATTGTGAAATCCCAAAACTATTATGACCTCAGAAGCTTTGAAAGAAAGCATGGCCTTTGTGACATGACAGGCCTTTTGTGTACTCATATCCTCATGTTGAGCTAATGACAATTGAGGTCAGGCATGCCATTTTAACATCGCAAAACCTTTGTGACATCATCACCAGTGTAAAATCACATTGTCATTATGATAACATCAGCCCATCATGACATCATAAAACAATGACATCAAATCACATTTAATTGTGATGTCACAGATACATTGGAATGCCTATTCTGTGCTTTCATTCTATTTCAAATGTTGTAGGTGGGTTGATATCAGAAATACATTGTGACCACATAATCATAATATCACAATACCTTGATGACATCCCATTGCCATTATGATATCACTAACCCACTGTGACATCACAAAACAGTCTTATCCTCATAAAATTTTTGACATTCTGCCAGTGTGATCTCTTTGGCCTCGCTGAGTACATAAATTGTTTAACTCACAATACTTAAGACATGACATGTGATATCAAATATCCACTGTGATATCATGACCACTGTGACATCACACTGCCTGATGTCATGACCACTGAGTCACATGAGGACATCACAAACATGTTAAGTCTCATTACACTTGTGGCAACATATGCCTTTGGATACATCATTATCCTTTGTGAACTTATATAGTCATTGTCAATTAGAGATCTGGCATGAGTTTGCGACATAACCAATCCATTGTGAAATCACAAACCTAAGTGACCTCATCACCTGTATGGCATCATCATTCGTGACTTCAAAACAATACTATGTAATGTAATGGTAGCATCACATTGCCAATGGGATATCTCTGTCACATTTCATTTTCACCAGCCTATTATGTCCTCATAATATTTTACAAAATTCATGGCCTTTCTGACTTCTAGCTCCTTACGTGAACTCGTATCTTCATTGTGATCTAGTAGAATGAAATTGGACATGTAATGGTGGTATTACACATTCATTGTGACATCACTATCCAAGTGTAACCTTATCACCACTTGACATCACAAGCCCATTGTGACATCATATTGCCACAGTGATATCATTATAACCTTGTGACATCCCAAACCTGTTGTGACTGCTTAGCCCCTTTGAAAAAAGCACATGGTGTTTGTGATATCATGGTCCCTTTGGATAATCATGTCATCATTGTGAACAAAGACAACTGACATCAGACATGCCAGTGTATCATTACAAACGCGTTGTGACATCATCTCCAGAGTGAGATCACATTGTTGTTATAATACCATCAGCCCATTGTTACATCCCAAAATGACAATGACATCATGGCATTATGACATCAAATTTTCATTGTGAAATCCTAGAGACAATGCGATTGCCTATTCTGTGATTTCATTCTATCACACATGTGGCATATAGTTTGATTTCAGAAACCTATTGTGACCACATCATCATTGTGACATTACAATCCTTTTGTGACCTCATATTGATATTGTGATATCATTAATGCAATGAAACATCACAAACCTGTCTTGTCCACATGAATTTTGTACCAAACGACTACATTGGCCTGGGCTGGATGCCGAGAGCTAAATTCAGTCTCAACCATGAGCCCTCAGACCTCCAAAGAGCAGTTCAGCCATTTGTTAACTGGTTTGCAAACAACCAACGCCCAAAATAATGATCTCCAAAGCTCCACACTTCAAAGACAAGGCTTTTTCCTTTCTCTTCATTCTCCTTCTCTACAGATCTGTCCTACCTTTCAGGTCTTTTCATCATTTCCTTCCACCATTCCATTCTTCTCTTCAGGCTGCTCTCCCCTTGACAGGCCTGCCCTGCCTTGTCCAGGTGGCCAGTTGCCGTCCTTCACCTCCTGCTCTCTGTCAATTTCCTCTCCTCCCAGGTTTTTGTCCTCCATCAGTCTCATCACTTCTTTCCATCCAGGCCTTTAACCTTTTTCTCTCCCCTTCTCTTGCTCTGAATATGCAGCTTATATATAGGCTGTACCCTTCCCCAACTGCAATATGTTTCTTGTCTTCCAGTTTTCAATTTTCACTTACCAAATATCCATGCCCAATCACTTCTTGGCAGGTCACCATGTGGGGCTTGACATCCTATCTCCTTCAGCAACATACCCTGCCCCCTCCCGTGTCATGCATCCCTCCAGACTAAGAGGCCATGATGACTATCTGTTCCCGTGGATTATACGGGCCCTTCTGGTTATTACAGTGTCCTCATGGTGAACTAGTAGCAATTGAAATTGGACAAATACTTATGATATTAAAACTCGTGAAATAACTAACCCATTGTGACCTCATCACTACTGTGACATCACAAACCCATTGTGACTTCACATTGTTGTTTTTGATACCAGGATCACATTGTGACTTTCCAAATCTATTATAACCTCTTATAACATTTGAAAAATACATAGCTTTGTGATATCAGAGTCTCTTTGTTACCTGAAGCCCCACTGTGAAATACTGACAATTGAGAATCAGACATGACATTTTGACATCCAAAACAGTTTGTGAGATCATCATAATTGTGACATCACATTATCATTTTATACCATCTACTCATTATGAAATCACAAAACTAAAATGATATGATAGAATTATAACTTCACATTGTCATGGTGACATCAAAGACACATTATGAATGCCTTTTCTGTGATGTCATTCTATTTCAAATGTAGCATGTATGTTGATATCATAAACAAATCAGGAACTCATAACCATTGTGACATCACAATCCCTTTGTATATCATGTTTCCATTGTGATATTACTAACC
>NW_012267468.1:220837-221840 GCF_000151885.1 Dipodomys ordii
ACTTTCCAAATCTATTATAACCTCTTATAACATTTGAAAAATACATAGCTTTGTGATATCAGAGTCTCTTTGTTACCTGAAGCCCCACTGTGAAATACTGACAATTGAGAATCAGACATGACATTTTGACATCCAAAACAGTTTGTGAGATCATCATAATTGTGACATCACATTATCATTTTATACCATCTACTCATTATGAAATCACAAAACTAAAATGATATGATAGAATTATAACTTCACATTGTCATGGTGACATCAAAGACACATTATGAATGCCTTTTCTGTGATGTCATTCTATTTCAAATGTAGCATGTATGTTGATATCATAAACAAATCAGGAACTCATAACCATTGTGACATCACAATCCCTTTGTATATCATGTTTCCATTGTGATATTACTAACCTGCCGTGATGTCACAAACCTATCCTCTCATCATAACTTTTGTGACATGCTGCAATTCTGATACCTTTAGCCTTTTTGTGCTCATAATGTGTTGTTGACCTCATTAGATTTCAGAGATGACATTTTATATCACAAATTTCCAGTGACATCATGACCATGGTGGCAACACACTGCCAGATGTCATATCCATTGTGTCAAATTCTGACATCACAAACCTTTTAGGATTTCAATATATGTGTGACAACACATACTTTTGGAGAAACCACAGTACCTTTGTGAACTAATATACTCATTGTAAGTTAAGATAATTGAGAATCATCATGTCATTGTGACATGCCCAACATATCACCAGTATTTTGTGACTTCATCACATTGCCATTGTGATGTCACATTGCCAAATTGATGTCATAAAGGGATTTTGATGTGACAATGGTTGTGAAATCAGAATGAGTTTCTGATATCAACCTACATGCCACAATTCAAATACAATGAAATCACAGATTAGGCGTTCATAATGTGACTATGATATCACAATGACATCATGGCAAATGTTATAATATCATTGCCATTTTGTGATGTCACCATAAGCTAAAGAT
>NW_012267468.1:222877-224901 GCF_000151885.1 Dipodomys ordii
ATGCTCATGATGTCAAAGTATATTTCTAATATTTCATGTCATTCCTGAAATAATATGAGGTCGAAAATAGATTGAGTTATCAATGGGCCTAACATAACACAGTGGCAACATGTCACAAAACTTTTGGGGACAGGACATGTTTGAGTTGTCACAGTTGTTTAGAGATATCACAATTTCAATGGTACATCACAAAGGGATTGTGATGTCACAATGGTTATGAAGTCAAAATGTGTTTTTGATATAAACCCACATGCCACATTTGAAATATAATGAAATCACATAATAGGCATTCATAATGTATATATGATGCCACATTGACAATGTGATGTCATAGTGGTATGATGTCATTACAGATTTGTGATGTCACAATGAGCTGATGTTGTCATAATGACAATGTGCTGTCACACCGATGACTATATTGTAAATCCTTTGGGATATTTCTTTGGCATATCTGATCTCAATTGACATTTCACAATGAGCATATGGATTCACAAAGGGACTGTCATGCCACAAAGGCCATGTGTTTTTTCAAAGGTGCTAAAGGTGTCATAATGGGTTTGGGAGGTCTCTAGGTGATCTTAATGTCACAACAGCAATGTGATATCACAATGGCTTTGTGATGTCACATTGGTGATGAGGTCACAATGGACAGGACCAGTTTGTCATGTCACAACAGGTTACTATCACAATGGCACTGTGATGTCACAAAGGGATTTTTCATGTCACAATGGCTTTGAGGTTATAATGGATTTTTGATATCCACCAGTATTGCTCACTTGAAATAGAATGAAATCACAGAATAGGCATTGACAATATGTCTATAATGTCACTATGACATATGATGTCATAATACTATGATATGTAAGTTTAGTGATGTCAAAATGGCATGTCTTATCTTATTAGTCATTATATTACCATGAGGATCCCAAAGGTTGCTATGTGCTGAGTACTTCAAAAGGCTTATTGTTCTGAGTCCATTACAGAGGGTTCTTTCTGCTATTTAATAAAATGGTTCTGAGTCCTTGAGAGGTAGGTATCCCAACAATCGCACGCACACACACACACACACACACACACTCACACACTCACACTCACACACATGGAGGGACACCGTGCAACTGATTGGTGTATGGGGTGGATGGAGAATAGTCTCCCAGTGGTTGGGCTGAGGGGAGATTCGATGCACTCCCTGGGCAGCTGCTGGGGTTGGGGGGAAGGCCTGACCTGAGGTGAGGCTATTCCTGCCATGACCTGATATCCTTAGGGCAGAGTCAGGACAGCACAAAGCCAGGGATGGAGGCATGGCTGAGGGGGGAAGAGGCATGACCCAGGGGAGGACAGGGCGTGGCTGAGGGGGCACATATCTGCTGAAGCCAGTGGCACACAGGGGCTGGAACACTTGTGCAGCAGGGGAGGGGCAGCCCGGGAGAGAAGTGGGGGCAGAGAGAGAGAGCAGAGAGAAGAGCAGGCACATACATCAGGGGTAGCAGCCTCAATGCCTCTGCTGCTGTAGGAGCATGGGTCTGGGCCAGGAGCACAGAGCACAGAAAGCCAGCACATCAGGCACATTCTTCTTACCACGCCAGGGAGGCTCAGAGGCTAGGTAGGCCCTGAAACTTAGGCTAGGCCCCTGGCTGGGAGCTCAGCTGAAGCAGGGGCATGCTCATCCCAGCCATCCACCAGCCCCTGCCCCTGCCCCATCTCCTGCGCTCCCAGCAGCATTGCATCTCTGCTGGCTCAGACCTGTGGCACCTCTTGGAGTCATCCAGTGATGGTGCGCCCCCAGCCGGTTTAAGGTCCTGACCGGGTACCAGCCCTGGTGCTCTGCTCTGGGCCCAAGCATCCACCTTGTCACTGCCATCGCTGCAAGCTGCACACAGAACCACAGCTTACAGATTCTCCCAGCAGCACATGTGAGTGGCCGCCCGCAGGTCAGCACCTTGCCAACTTCCCCTACCACTACTACTCCCACCCTGAAAATCCCACCTCCCCTCTTGTGTCCCAACCACACCTCCCCAGCACCA
>NW_012267468.1:227672-229414 GCF_000151885.1 Dipodomys ordii
GTATTGTCATAGACAGATGCTCATTTATTTATCCAACAAACCATTACAGTGTGCAACAGGCTCTGGGTGGTCATAGACAATGAAAAGTTCCAGGACTGGTTCCACAGCCCATGAAGAAACCTTAGATTGATCTGGATACCAGTGCTTCAAGCCTGTCATCCTAGCTAGTTAGGAGGCTGAGATCAGAGGATTGAGGCTTTTGGTCCAGGCAGGAAAGCCTGTAAGACTCTTGTCTTCAATTATCTACCAAAAACAAAACACCAGAAGTGGATGTGTGGCTCAAGCCATAGACTGCTAGCCTTGAGTAAAAAGGCTTATGGACAGCACCTAGGCTCCCAGTACAAGGCCCAGGACTGACACAAAAAAGAAAAAGTGAAAAGAGAGAAGAGGGAAGGACAGAGGGATAAAACGAGGAAAAGAAGGAAGAAGGGAGAACATGCAAGCCTTCGTTTGGAGTCCCTGGATCAAGGGAGCCAACTATTCACAATCTATGTGGAGACAGTTGCAGAGCCTAAAGTCAGTATGTAGGACCAAGCCACTGACCCCTCAGATATTTCATGACAGCCAGGAGCTGTGTGATCACCGACTATAGGGGGAACCAGCCTCGGGTAGAACCTAGGGCTCAGGATGGGTCACCAGGTTTCAATTATCCCCAGCCTAATCGAGTTTATTTTCTGGTCAGATCAGAAGAAAGTTTCCAAGGACTAAGGGGGGTATTGGAGTGAGAGAGTTTCAAGGTGTGGGCAAAGGATAAGTAGGAATTTGATCCTAGGTCAGGTGTGTCAGGACATTGGAGCCATGACTTCGCCTGATGACATAGACTACCAGCCTTTGATCCAGCCACACTGCTATTAAAAGTCCTGGCACCTTGGGTCCATCATTGACAACCTGGCTGCTGTTCACTGCAGGATGCCTGTGCAGTATATACTTAGGGACTAGGACATTCCAGGGTTCAATCTGACCATACCACCCCCGGTGTTCATTCCTTCACCAAAGACTGAGGTAAGCATGCTACTGCCACAGGAGAGCCTGGGAATGAGGGCAGGAAATGGGTCTCTTGGTTGGCTAAGTGTTTATTCTAGATGGCAAATCTGGGATTCAGAGAGGGCAGGCTGAAGGTGGGGCAGAGCTGGGTAGAGGCTGGTGGGAAACCAGGGTCACTGGGCTCTGAGCAGGGCTGTTTCTTTGATAATACTCACAACATAGGAACATTTCTGGGATAGAGCAGCCCTTTTCACCTCCCCAAGAGAGACCTAGATCTCCCCCAATCTCCGTCCCTTGACCAGGAATCCCTTCGGTTCCCATATCATGTGGTTGGATAACTAGACCTTACCCCACTGCCCAGTGTTTAGACAGGACAGTGAGAGATCCTGATTCTTTGATAAGGTCATGGGATCTTCAGTATGAGATTGTACTTGAATGTCCCAAATTGGTGCATGGTCAGTCCCATCTAAGAATGCCGTGATGTAGGACATAATATCTAGGGAATCAGAGCTGGATGGGGTCTGTTCTGGGAGTTTTGAGTATTATGTGTTAGCTTTGAGCTCCGTGTGCCCACTTGCTTCCCTTTCTTAGGTGAGTCTATGCTAGAAAAAACTTGAAACTAGGGCGTGGATCTTGTCTTTTATACTCCAAGATAGCACTCTACCATTTGAATCACAGCTCCACTTCCAGCTTTTTTGGGTGTTTAATTAGATAAAGAGTTCTCACGGTCTTTGATGCTAAGTGGCATCCAACTGCAG
>NW_012267468.1:236729-237008 GCF_000151885.1 Dipodomys ordii
CAAACCTACTTTAAATCTTGACCTGTGTTCTTCAGATCCCAGCCTCCTGAGTAGGTAAGGTTATAGGCATGAGACTCTGGCACCGGGCCTCAGATGCTTTTTGGTATATTAGTGTTTGAACTCAAGAGCTTTTCAGTCAGGTCTTCTTCCATGGAAGCCAAGCCTTTCTGTCTTGGGCATTTCTGAGATGGAGACTCCATATATGCTCAGACGTGGCTGGATCATGGTCCTCCTGTGACAGGCATGCGCCACCATGCCTGATCCTCTGTAGTTGGGATG
>NW_012267468.1:240511-241950 GCF_000151885.1 Dipodomys ordii
AAGCTCAGGGACAGCGCATGTACCCCGAGTACGAGCCCCAGCACTGTCAAAGTAAAACTTCACTCCAAGAGACTTGGGTGACAGATGGATGGTATGCCCTGTAGCACTTAGTAGATCAATCCATGCTTTGTGTCTTCTTCTATGACAGAGGGGATCTGGACACTCTTTCTGCCCTGGGCACCCCTGGACCCGGTTATCAGCAACCCTACCAAAGGCTTCCACTGGGACATGGAGCAACTGGCCCCAGAAATTCTCAGGTACCGGTTGGGTATGTCAGGAGTATACAGGGCAGGCCTAAGAAGTCCTAGTGAGTCTGATATGCCCCAGACAACCAGGCCATCCCAAGGAATCGGATGGGAGCTTAGAAAGGGGAAGTGATGTGAAGGGGGCTCTTTAATGCCCATGGCACTCCCCAGATTCTGATCCTCCCTTTGCTGTCCCTGAGGGAGGTAGAGGAGGGTCTAGGTGGTAGTGTCTAGAGGAGGACTAGTTGGAAATTGTAAAGAATGAGACACCATAGGCCATGCGCTGATGGCTCATCCTGGCTACTCAGGAAGCTGAGATCCAGAAGGTCTTGTATACCTGCACAGGGTGGAAAGTCAAATGAGAGTCTCATTTCTAATCTCCAACCGGAAGTGGTGCCCTGGCTCAAGTGAAAAAACACTGGCCTTGAGCAAAATTCATCATCAGGGACAGTACCTAAGCCCTGAGTTCAAACCCCTCATCCAAACAAACAAGATAGAAAGACACCCCTTGCTTGTCAGAGATGGTGAAGGAGTGGGGTTGCTGTGGTTGGGACACAAGGTTCTGGCTTCAGTGTACAGCCATTTCTAAGAACTCCCGAAGTTTGCCCGAGTGTGAAGTTACAGCAGGCTGGGCATGTCTTACCAAGAACTCCAAAGGTTGTGGCTTATTGTAGGCAGGGTGTGGGCAGGGTTGGAGGATAGTGTAGATTATATTCTCTCCAAGCAAGGAAGAATGGCTTTGGATACTGGTGTCAAAGTCTGAAAGTGAAGTGTTGCATGTGCTTTATGGCCTGACAAGTTGGATTTCCCCTGGTTGTACGAAGGTGGCTGAAAACCGGGCACTGTCAGTATCTCCTAACTGTCATCCTAACTACACAGGAGGCTGAGATCTGAGGATCACAGTTCAAAGCCAGCTTGGGTAGGAAAGTCTGTGAGACTTTATCTCAAGTGAAGTACCAAAGAACTGGAAGTGGTGCGGTGGCTCCGGTGGTAGGGCACACACCTTCAGCTGAAGAGCTGAGGGATGGCACACAGACCCAAAGTTCAAACCCCATGACTGACAACCAAACTAATGTGGCTGAGTTTTCTTCATAGTGGTTTGTACAGTACAAAATGCCATGCTGTTTTATGAGCCATTCCAGATGTGTGAGAGGCTCTGAGTTTTGTCAACATTTGGCCTGAAGATGGTAGTGC
>NW_012267468.1:246244-249284 GCF_000151885.1 Dipodomys ordii
TAGGCTAACCTGTCAACATAGGCCCTGGGTTCAAATCCCAGTCCTGACACCAATAGCAGGAGATCAAAAGAGACTCATACCTATGCATAGGAATACCGATTGAAAAAGTAGTTTAAGCATTGGTCTACTCTAAAATTGGATGCAATAATCCTAGAATTCTGATTGATCTTAATTAATAGTTTATTAACCGTGAAAAGAATAATAATCCATCAATGGCTGTTTAATAAATACCTAAGATTTGGTAGGAACATAGTAAGTGTCCTTTTATCATAGAGAAACGGCTATGGAACTCTTTACCAATATATATTTATTTGTATACCTCCGTCTTCCTATCCATGTATCGCTGTTTAGGCCAAACCTGGGGGTCGATCTCAGAGCCTGGGAACCACCTGACATCTTCATTTGCAGCTGGGGAAAACGAGGCACAGAGAAGCCAGGTGACCTACTTATGACCTCAAGTTCACAGGAAGCTCGGCCTGACTTCTTTACCATGATCCCTAGGACAATGGGTGCTATTCAGTCCACTTCTTGTGGTTGGAAGTCCACTTCTTTTCAGTCGTGGGTCTTGAACTCTAGGATTGGGCACTGTTCCTGAGCTCCCCAGCTCAAGGCTAGCACTCTATCACTTGAGCCCACAGTGCCCCTTCCAGTTTTCTGGTGGTTCTTTGGAGATAAGATTCTCACAGACGTTCCTGCCTGGGTTGTCTATGAACCATGATCCTCATATCTCAGCCTCCTGTTCAGTTAGGATTAGAGTTCTAAGCCACTGGCACCAGATTTAACTGTAATTCTGGGTCTCTCTCTCTCTCTCTCTCTCTCTCTCTCTCTCTCTCTCTCTCTCTCTCTCTCTCCCTCAGGAACTGGTTGAATGGGTGCTGTAGGAGGTGGCCCAACATCCCCAGGTGGCTGGAACCAAAGATATCCTACTCATTCTGGAGGTGGGCTGTGGGACAGGAGCTGTCTCACTCAGCATGTTGATACATCTCCATTAGGTAATCCCTCTGTGCTCTTGCTAGAGTGTGAGGGTTATTCATTGTCTATCTAGCCATATTGCATTTATTTTATCGTATTCTTTCTACATCATTTTTCTAGCACGTGGCCAATATTATGGTACATAGTTATGGAATGAAAATGTAATGTCAACTTAAGAAAGTCATTTAGGGTTCTGGGAATGTGGCTTCATGATACAGTGATTGCCTAGCATGCATGAAACCCTGAGTTCAATTCCTCAGTACCACATAAAAAGAAAAACACTGGAAATGGTGCTGTGCCTCAAGTGGTAGAGTGATAGACTTGAGCAAGAAAAAAATCATGAATTATTCCCTAGCCCTGATTTTAAGCCCCTTGACTAGCAACAAAACAAAACAAAACAAAACAAAAACATTTAGTTAGTAAATACAAAACAAGGAACCCATACTTGGAATATATAATTACTCCTCCATACTGACATGCCATTTCACCTACACTTGGTTGAAACTTCTGGAATGAAAGGTTCTGGACAGGAGTGGAGTCTGGCATAGACTCAAGCCCCAGGCATCACCCAGGAGTTGGTGAAGAACAAGATTGCATAGAGAAGACAATCTGGTCAGACTTAAACCATTGTTCTCTGAGAAAGAGAAGTTCCAGTGACTGCTGCTTACCACAGTGACCCAGGGCCCAATGGCAGGATGCCTGCCCTGTGCCCTGACAAGTCCCACATGGGAGAGAGTTTTTCCTGCCTCCAGAGCAGTTCAGGCCTTCCATTGTACACAACAACCCTTGTTTCCTCCTCTAACAAGCAGCTCAATATCCAACCACCATGGTAACCCAGTATGAGAGGCACAGACACAATGGAGGGGAAGCTGCCGAAGCAAGCGTTTGGAAAGGAGCAGAGATCACAGCAGGCAAAGCAGCCATAAAGATGTGTCTGCAAGGAGTCCTTAGCTGGGTTCAGCAAAGAGGGGCCGGCGTAGGTGGGTGGGGCACTTCCATAACCAATTTGAACATCTAATAAAGCTGCCTGTGGTGGATAGATGTCTTCTGATTTGACATCAACAACAGAATAAGGGTCTGCAAATTCAATGAATAGTCTCTGGCCAGAGAAACAAGGTCAAACGCTTAAGTTTCTGCCCTTCCAGTGGTTCCTGGTATCTCCAGCTGAGTGGACATCTTTCTGTGGCCAGTTGGTGCCACGCCACCTTCTGAGGAATCTGCATGAGAAATCGCGTTAGACAAAGAACTTCAAGGAAGCATGCTTGCAGGAAGGGGGTGTTGGTTCAAGGCTTCCCATACACTTGGCTGCACCTTTATAGCCTCTAATTTTATTCTTACTATATTCCTCTTGGCTGTACATTCGTTGCCTTTATTCTCATTTTGGCTATTTTTCTATTGATCCGCGAACAGAGCATGTTGTATCTTTCCAGTCCAATAGAGACGGCTTCTCTAAGTAATAAAGACTAAGCCCAAAGATTAAATGTGGGCAATGCACCAATCAATCTACCATCTGATGTGATGTTGCCTCCAGAAACTCCTACAACTTCACGAGCGCTTTTGCAGCTCACACATAGTAAATATAGAGACAAAATTTCCAGATATATCCAACAGACAAAATCAATGAATTAAACTAAGTTAGAAAGAGTTATCCCAGTAGTTCAGAGAGTTCTAAAACAACGGACCTCTGATTAAAAAAGAAAAAGAAAGATTCTCCCAACAGTTATGATTAAGTTTAGTCCAACTTATGTTATAGGGAATAGATGGTGGTTTCACACAAAATATAAAGTTAGTAACATCATATTTCCTGAACCAACTGAAGAACCATTTCCTTATACAGGAGCTTATAAAGATGAAAATAGTTGGATAAAAATAAAAATGAAAAGAATACAATATAAGTACCGCCCTGTCTTAGGTTTGTTAATTATTAAACATAAAAAGGATGAATAGACGATGCATTCTATTAAACAATATGCTAGACTTGTTTCGCACCACTTAGCTTAAACAGTTGGTGGGATAGTCATCAATTTTCATGTAATTCATCAATGCTTTGCCTTTAAAAAATTGATTA
>NW_012267468.1:250924-251948 GCF_000151885.1 Dipodomys ordii
TACTGGTCAGAGAAGAGGCTCTTTTGCTGATCATACTCACTGGATCCTGCTTTTTTGGAATCCTTATTGCTCTGGAGAACTCAGGACGAGACTAAAGGAATTTATAACTGACTTCTGCAACAAGAGAATTATCTCAGGGTTGAAATATCTATCCATATGACACATTAAAACCTCCATGTCTTTGTTACTTTGCAGGAGAACACTTTTAAAACAACGTTATTTCCTTTTGTTCTATGCTGTCTGTTAAATGGTACATTATTTCCCTTTGTAATACTCTCAACTAGAAGTTTAAAGAAAAATTTTATATGAGTAAAGAACACACTCGAAAAAGCCAGGGACCGAGTTTCCTTCAAGCCTTGGGACACTTTTCTTGTACAGTAAAAAGGAAAGCACAAGGTAATTTGAACTTTGTTAGTCCTCTGTGTTCCATTTCTCTCCTGGGGTCATTTTCCTCATCCAGTAAAAGTTACTTCCAGTAAGAATCGATGGTGCTGCTTGAGGTATAATGAATGCTTTCTTGCTTCACTGAAATAACACTAGGACACCTTTGGACCTGAGGTAACACGTGTTTCCGATACAACTCAGTAAATAGAAAATATGAAGTTTATATTTCTTATAAATACATTATACATGAGAACATTGAGTTCAAACTTTGTAAGTTCTCTGTAAATTAAGGCGAATTTTAAACGGGAAGAAGGTTCTCAGAACATTCTTTTTCTGAGTGTTTGTGCTGTTCATAATTTCCCAAGTGTACATGAGCTAACAGTAAGGGAAACAATAGCAATAATAAGAGAAAGAGAAGTTCTGTGTTTAAGTATAAGGGTTCAAGACAATATAGCAAACTACAAATAAGACAACATTGAAACAATAAAGCCAAGTCCAGTACGTAGATTTATGGGAGTGATATACAGAAAGCAAGACTCCTACGTGGAACATGAAGTATGAGGGCACTCTCATTCTAAATCATGCTTGCTAATCATGCAACTTTGTAGAAAGTTGAATGGAAGATTAATACTGTTTCCTA
>NW_012267468.1:251998-253502 GCF_000151885.1 Dipodomys ordii
AAATAGAACTGGAAATTCCCCTCTGCAATGATTTGTGAATGTCATTAATGGTTGTGGAGGGATGAAGGATTTGAATTATCTAGAGTGAATTAAAAATGGCACTGTTATTCAAAGGGCTGATCATTTAGTCAGCTTTTAAAGTATGGTCTTCTTATTTCATCTAAGAAGATAACAGTATGCTTTTCATCAAATTCTTGCCTGCAAAGCAGTAAAATTATTTCCTCTGTACAGTTGATGTCCAGCTGCGACTTTAGTAAAACCTACAAACAACTGAACAGGTGTATTAGCTGCTCTAGATTTTGAATTTTTCTTCATGTAGCCCTTGTGATTTGAGCACAGATTCATGGGATAGTCACATAATCCACAATAACAAAGCAGCATAATATACAAAGACCACGTGCAAAATGAGGTTCAAATTTTTCTATGTTAATTTCTTTTTTTATTGATTGTCTATTAAGAAGCTAAGGGTGTTTATTTCTCATTATTTTTGATGTGACTTAAATTTTCCAGATTTTTCAAATAAAATAAAGAGATATAAAAGAGACCTGTTTAGTCACAAAATACAGCTAACCATTTGCGTGATTTTTTTATTCGAATCCTGTTCTCAGTTTTCTTCAAATAACGTTGAGATGAGCCTAGCATATGTGTAAATTGACATGGATAAAGCACACAGAATTCTGAAACCTTTGGACTGTGATTTCTATATAACTTCACTTAAAAAATTATCACTTGCTTCATGTCTTAAGTAATCTACTTAAAAAACAATTTTTATTAATTTTTTAATAGATGTCATAATCTATGGTACTGATGCATTGCATAAGTATTTGATTCCCTATCTCCACTGAATTAACATTACATTTATTTTATTTTTTACACATGAAATAATGACATTCTTGAGGATAAAACGTGCCTGCTTTTCATTTTGGTTGCCAAAATGGAATTATTAGACATTTGGAACATTTAAATCTGAACTTTCAAATTTCACTAGGACTTGAATTGTGTTACTTACAAATTTAATATTAAAATAAAAAACATCATTAAATAGAAAACAAAATTATGTTATCATACCTTAATCCCTGAATTGACTTCATGATAAAAAAAACATTTAGATTTATATAACAAGATATACATACTCAAATGAACTATGAGATATGGAAACAGAAAGCTTCTTTTTTGTTTTTTGTGTGTTGTTGTTTATAGTTTGTGAAAAATCTGTCTTTTTTACCTTATGCCTGGTATATTCATTGTATGTCTTCAGGAAGGTGAGGGATGGGCACAAAGCCTTAGGGAAAAGAGTGAAAAATTGCAACATTGGAGTTCATTGAACATTGATGAAAGTGAACTATTTAACACATATGTGGGGACAGGAGGGTGGGACTGGGAACAAGTGAGGGAACTGAAGACATTTCACAAAAGGAAATGTTCTCATTAGCTGTCCCTTGTAATTGTAATCGATCTATAATTCACCTTAAAAAGAACAACAGAGTAAATTTTGTTAAAAAGG
>NW_012267468.1:256020-257491 GCF_000151885.1 Dipodomys ordii
AAACATATATACATATATAAACAAATGTATAAATACATTCTTAATGGAATTCTGATCATCCATTGGAAAGAATAATATTGAACCATTCTAAAGGAAAAATGAAACACTTAGAAATAATATTAAGTGAAATAAAGCAGACCCAGAGAAACTTAGTTTGCATGAATTTCCTCACTTGCAGTAGATAGGAGTGTATATAAATGTAAAAGTAAACACACTGGATGGTATGCAAGGAGGTACAAATGAATTATCTGAAGTGTCAGAGTCCATGGAGAGTGAAAGTACTATAATTCTCTTAAAAGGTTAAGTCAAAGTCCAACAAAATAAATACTAGTAAATGTGTAGTGCAAGAGTGGATAGTGGGGGCAATATGAGAGTGGTAGGAAATTGAACGGGAAAAGGATAGAATACAGGTAAGAATCCATTGTATACTTCCCAGAGAATTATTGAGTGAAAAATCTGGGCTACAGCTTAGACATTACCCTTACAAAAATGTTTGTAGTTTAAAAGTTGATACTCCTGGAGAAATAAAACCTAAGAATGTAAAGGAGTCTGGGAAATTCAATTTGCATCCAGCCTGGGCAGAACAGTTTTTGCAGCAGTACATATAATAAAGCAGTCAAAAGCTGGATTGGAAGAATGGCGTAGGTGATGGAATACCCGTTATTACCAAGATTGCTGAATAAGACCTTGAGGCTTTTGTATACATACATACAAACATACACATACACAGAGAGGCACTTATATGTGCATACACAAATACACAAATGAAACAACTCTCAGAATGTGTAGAAAAGTTAAAAAAAAATAAATATATATCCTGAATAAGACTAGAGTCAAGTGACAATTTTCAATATTAGAAAGTCCTCAAGTCAACGTCTTTCAAAAATGTTTGAGAATATTACATAGGTAGGGACCAGAGATAGAAAGTCAATTAATCATTATTAAATGGATTGCATCCATGGAGGAATGAATCAGAGATCCCGCAGTTGCATCTGAAAATATTTATATCCTGTGTCAAATGTTAGAACATCTTTGAAAATAGTAGATAAGCAGTCGGAACAGTCACTATGGAGAAGTTCAGAATTGGTAGTCTGTATCTAGATTAAATAAACTAAGAAACTATGGCAGAGCAATGTGATACAAGCCTGGAATTCTAGCACTGAGATTAAGACAGAAGATTAGAGAGTGGAATTACATAGTGATACCTTCCCTGGTCCAAGTAGTATAATTTTGTCTTAATAAAACAAAATAAACAAGAAAGGAATACATAGTTGGAAGTTTGGACTAATTTTGTCATTAAATTTTGAGAAGTCAAATTTCCGGTTGAAATGCAACTCATATTTAATCCTCACTTGTGTCTGAAATTCTCTCTTCATTACAGAACATTCCTAGATGCAAAATGACTCATGATTCCCTTCCAAAATTTGAAAAAGTAAATAATCATCACTGTGTTGTATCCCAAAGAAATGAT
>NW_012267469.1:0-1420 GCF_000151885.1 Dipodomys ordii
TGTTCAGCCGAATGACCTCTACCGGGAACACTCAGAATGAGGTTCTGAGTTATTGCAACATAGGAGCGGTTTACTGCTTTCAAGGCTTCTTAGGAAGAATTCCGGAATCTTTTTGCCGGCAGGCCTCCGGCTCTTCCGGGTGAACATCTCATTGTAAATCCCCCGTGGTTTCATATATACCCGTGAAGTTTCTCCAGGGTACGCAGTTTGCATTGCTGCACAATCGCGCCTGCAGAGCTCTGCCGCAGTTGCAAACATTCAGGCGTGACAGCCAGATAGGCTCCTAACAGTAGGACACTGCCAGCCCACTGGGTATATCTGCTTCCCGTTCTTCTCACCTGAGTGCTACTGTTTCCAGCTTTTATGGCTACACTCTACTCAACCGGAGCAGTATGTAGAACCTCTACTTATGGCACTCTGTGAAAGTTTGGAGAACTAGAGCTCAGTTGTTTGGCACGCGACCACACTGCCTACATCTTGCTCTAAATAATCCACTGCTTACATCTGGCTGTTATTAGTCCATGGTTGTGTTCAGCCGAATGACCTCTACCGGGAACACTCAGAATGATGTTCTGAGTTATTTCAACATAGGAGCGTTTCACTGCTTTCAAGGCTTCTTAGGAAGAATTCCAGAATCTTGCTGCCGGCAGGCCTCAGGCTGTTCCGGGTGAACATCTCATTGTAAATCCCACGTGGTTTCCTGTACACCCATAAAGATTGGATAGGGGAGGAAGTTTGCATTGCTGCACAATTGCGCCTGCAGATCTCTGCCATGGTTGCAAACATTCAGGCCTGGCAGCCAGATAGGCTGGTCCCCATAGGACACTGCCAGCGCACTGGGTATATCTGCTTCCCATTCTTCTCACCTGAGTGCTACTGATTCCAGCTTTGACGGCTACACTCTACTCAACGGGAGCAGTAAGTTGAACCTCTACTTATGGCACTCTGTGAAAGTTTGGAGAACTAGAGCTCAGTTATTTGGCACGCAAACACACTGCCTACATCTGCTCTAAATAATCCACTGCTTACATCTGGGTCTAATTATTCCACGGTTGTGTTCAGCCGAATGACCTCTGCCGGGAACACTCAGAATGAGGTTCTGAGTTATTGCAACATATGAGCGTTTCACAGCTTTCAAGGCTTCTTAGGAAGAATTCCGGAATCTTGCCGCCTGCAGGGCTGAGGTTTCGGGGTGATCATCTCCTTGTAAATCCCCCATGTTTTCTTGTACACCAGTGAAGTAAGGCCAGGTACACAGTTTGCATTGCTGCACAATTGGGCCTGCATAGCTCTGCCGTGTGTGCAAACATTCAGGCGTGGCAGCCAGATAGGCTGGTCCCCGTAGAACTCTGCCAGAAGACTGGGTATATCTGCTTCCCGTTCTTCTCACCTGAGTGCTACTGATTCCAGCTTTGACGGC
>NW_012267469.1:6091-7905 GCF_000151885.1 Dipodomys ordii
TCAGAATGAGGTTCTGAGTTATTGCAACATAGGAGTGTTTCACTGCTTTCAAGGCTTCTTAGGAAGAATTCCGGAACCTTGTTGCCCGCAGGCCTCAGGCTGTTCAGGGTGAACATCTCCTTGTAAATCCCGCGTGGTTTCTTGTACACCCAGCAACATTGATCAGGGTTCACAGTTTGCATTGCTGTACAATTGGGCCTATATAGCTCTGCTGGGGTTGCAAACATACAGGCGTGGTATCCAGATAGGCTGGTGTCCGTAGGACACTTCCAGCTGACTGGGTATAACTGCTTCCCGTTCTTCTCACCAGAGGGCTACTGATTCCAGCTTTGACGGCTACACTCTATTCAACCAGAGCAGTAATCTGAACCTGTACTTATGGCACTCTGTGAAAGTTTGGAGAACTAGAGCTCAGTTGTTTGCCACGCGACAACACTGCCTACATCTGGCTCTAATTAGTCCACTGTTTACATATGGCTCTAATTAGCCAAGGTTATGTTCAGCCGAATGACCTCTGCCGGGAACACTCAGAATGAGGTTCTGAGTTATTGCAACATAGGAGTGTTTCACTGCTTTCAAGGCTTCTTAGGAAGAATTCTGGAATCTTGATGCCAGAAGGGCTCTGGCTATTCCGGGTGAACAACTCCTTTTAAATCCCTCGTGGTTTCTTATACACCCGTAAAGTTTGGCCAGGGGACACATTTTGCATTGCTGCACAATTGCCCCTGAAGAGCTCTGCCGAGGTTGCAAACATTCAGGCGTGGGAGCCAGATAGGCTGGTCCCCGTTGGACACTGCCAGCGGATTGGGTATATCTGTTTCTGTTTCATTTCACCTGGGGCTACTGATTCCAGCTTTGACGGCTACACTCTACTCAACCGGAGCAGTAAGTTGAACCTGTACTTATGGCACTCTGTGAAAGTTTTGAGAATTAGAGCTCAGTTGTTTGGCACGCGACCACTCTCCATCCGGCACTAGCGACCACACTGCCTACATCTGGCTCTAATTAATCCACTGCTTACATCTGGCACTAATTAGTCCACCGTTGTGTTCAGCCGAATGACCTCTGCCGGGAACACTCAGAATGAGGTTCTGAGTTATTGCAACATAGGACCGTTTCACGCTTTAAAGGCTTTTTAGGAAGAATTCCGGAATCTTGCTGCCGCCAGGCCTCCGGTTCTTCCGGGTGAACATCTCCTTGTAAATCCCCCGTGGTTTCTTGTACACCCGTGAAGTTTGGCCCGTGTACGCAGTTTGCATTGTAGACAATTGAGCCTGCATAGCTCTTCCGCGGTTGCAAACATTCAGGCGTGGAATCCAGGTAGGCTGGTCCCCATAGGACACTACCAGTGGACGGGGTATATCTGCTTCCCGTTCTTCTCACCTGAGTGCTACTGATTCCAGCTTTGTCGGCTACACTCTACTCAGCCAGAACAGTAAGTTGAACCTCTACTTATGGCACTCTGTGAAAGTTTGGAGAACTAGAACTCAGTTGTTTGGCACACTACCACACTGCCTACATCTGGCTCTCATTAGGCCACTGCTTACATCTGGCTCTTATTAGTCCAAGGTTATGTTCAGAGGAAAGACCTCTTCCGGGAACACTCAGAATGAGGTTCTGAGTTATTGCAACATACGAGCGTTTCAGGGCTTTCAACGCTTCTTCGGAAGAATTCCGGAATCTTCCTGCCGGCAGGCCTCCGGCGGTTCCGGGTGAACATATCCCTGTGAATCCCCGGTGGTTTCTTGTACACCCGTGAAGTTTGGCCAGGGTACGCAGTTTGCATTGTTGCACAATTGCCCGTGCATAGCTCT